>NC_051163.1:31368355-31515855 GCF_013339745.2 Dermacentor silvarum | reverse complement strand
TCTGCGTTCACACGCACCCTGCGCGGCCCTGCCCATAAAGGTAATTAAGTTCAACAGTGTGGTGCTGCATCGAGCTCACCCATCTTTGAACGTTGTCTATGTGCTTGGGCAGCAAGCAAAAACGAACGTGTCAACCTCATCAGCGTGGCCTAGCGCCAGTGCTAGAGTTCGGGAACCGTAATGCGCCAACTGTGCGTGGCGTAGAAACGCGCTAAATGAGCCCGCGCAAGTAAGAACGTAAAAAACGGTATTCGCATGGGTACGCGGACAATAGCATCATGCTTGCAAGAATAACAGTAACGAAAAAAATTAATTATTCATGCAGTCGATCAAGTGAAATACTTACGTGCGTGCAGTGACCGCTTCGCTGACCACTAAGCGCTTTTCACTCACGGTCAGTAGTGGTTTACAGTCATATGCATATGTATTTATTCGACAATTGTTAAGACTCGACATTATTATGAACATAGCACAGTGAGACGGTGTAAAGGAAACAAGAGAAAGAGCAGAGATGGTCCTAACACTGCAATATTATTGGCTTATTTCGCTTCAGAGATAGCGCGCACAAACAGTTCTTGCCGTACGCGAACGCGATATCTTCAATACAAACTTCGCGCACGATCTATGTTAAGGTTCACCGTGAGCGAAACTTGTTCCAAATTCAGACATTCGAAAGAAAAGCCATTCCAGGTAAACAAACGTAAAAAAATAGGTAAACAAAAATGTATCTATAACAAGTCCTGTTATAATCCCTATTGGGATTGACAGTATGTATAAATAAATAAATACTACTAAATACTAAAAATAAAAATCTAGCACCTGGGCTGTATCAGTTGCGCTGGTATCTGTGATCATTGATCACTGTCGCGCGTCGGCTCACTGCAGGTACCGCGCTGATCGATCGCCACGCTTTATGCTTTGACATTTGGTTATAAGCACCCCGCACCGCACCAGATCCAATAAATTTTGCATGATTGAGCTGTTCAGTTGCGTCGGAAGCGTATGGAGTAACCACCGCATATCTACCAACCACTGACACGCGTTGTCGAGCCGCCGGCGCCTGGTTCTAAGCATTGCCCGACAGCTACGTACGCGCCTGCTTTCGCTAAATGAGGCAACCCTCAACCGCGAAACGTTATGGTGATCAGAATCAATCGACGATACGGTCACATGTGCCCAGCAATAACAATGAAATATACCGCTGATTAGCACGGCAGGCCTCGACGAAACACCATGCACATCCACTGGCTGGGCTTGCTGTTGCCATGGCACACTACACTGAGCGCTCACACGAGCACGTGAAACATGTAACAAGTCAAGCGGCCAAGACAAGCCAAGCGGAAGTTAACAATCGAAATAATGCGCGGCGAAGATCACACACCCGAAGTGCGGCCGGCCTGCTCTCACAAGGCTCACAGTCCAAAATGGCGGCATAACATGTTCTGACGCTAGACGTCGCCCGTGTCGGCCAATGGCGCTGCTCAAACGTCGGTTTGTGAAAAGGTCTATATGTACGCCACGCTCCATCTTACGGAACCGGACGCCGTAACCGGAAGCCAGATTCCGGAGAACGCTTCCAGCGTTTTGCCCGAATGATCCCCCGGCCGGTGCTTCGCCCACTCATCATCACTCACTTCGTGGTTATGCGGTGTTCTTTTTTTTATTGCGATAGCAATTATATGGACACTCAAAAGCAGATTTCTGCCGTCGGCGTCGCCGTCGCCGTCGCCGTGAGGTTCCGTATGACGTCAATGGAGATGAAATCGTGGCCGCGCGCCGCCGAACGCTGTATGTGCGAGTGAAAGGGCGCGAGGGACGCGCTCTTTCACGGGGAGTGAACGCACGGCGGAGAACAAACGCGCGTTCTGCGCCGTGCTTCCTTAAGGGCTGCAGAAGTAGGCGTCTCTTTCCTCCTTTACAATCACCATATATGTAGAGCAAACGCGCCTTCTTCCGATGCGCGAGAGGCCGTGGGGGAGGGGGGGAAGGGGGAGGGAAGGGAGGCGACGTTTAGCTGCGGCACCAAGTGCCTATTTATATCAGAGGCTCCGGCAACAGTCACCAACGCCGCACGCATTTTGAGCGAACGCGGGCAAAATGCCGACGGCGTCGACAACAGTTCGGCGCGTTGCCGGTGCTGCTGCATGTCCAAGTTTATACAGCTGATAAAGCTAATATCATTACTCCGTATATCTCTCTACAAATTTGCTATCGCAATTGATGCTTCACCTTTCAGGTGAAACTGCGACAACTTTTTATTGCGATAGCAATTATATGGACACTCAAAAGCAGATTTCTGCCGTCGGCGTCGCCGTTGCCGTCGCCGTCGCCGTGAGGTTCCGTATGACGTCATTTGGAGATGAAATCGTCGCCGCGCGCCGAACGCTGTATGTGCGAGTGAAAGGGCGCGAGGGGCGCGTCTTTCACGGGGAGTGAACGCACGGCGGAGAACAAACGCGCGTTCTGCGCCATGCTCGCTTAAGGGCTGCAGAATTAGGCGTCTCGTTTCTCCTTTACAATCACCATATATGTAGAGCAAACGCGCCTTCTTCAGACGCGGGAGAGGCCGTGGGGGAGGGGGAAGGAAGGGACGCGACGTTTAGCTGTGGCACCAAGTGCCTATTTATATGAGAGGCTCCAGCAACAGTCACCAACGCCGCACGCATTTTGAGCTAACGCGGGCAAAACGCCGATGGCGTCGACAACAGTTCTGCGTGTTGTTGCTACCAAAGCCGCTCACCTTACTTCGTATGACATTGCTGTGTTGCTATCGCATTCATTGCTTCGCCCTAAGGGCGAAACTGTGACATTTTTTTTTTCTTTTTTTGAAGGCGAAAGCCTTATATTCTCCATGAAGCAATAATCCGCGGTCTCCGGAACTATCATCCAATAGTACCAAAACTCACGTGACCAAGTGATGACGTCACGTTCTCGGCGCTGGACTGGCTGCGCGGCTCGTACTGCGAAATCCCACGGTGAACACGGCGTGAACACGACCCACGCCCCCCCAAAAAAAACGACTTGGCCCACTCCCAAATTTACATTAAGGTGGATTAAGGTGCATTAAGGTGGTTGGTACAAATTAGAGCAAGGTGGATTATGGCGGATTAAGGTGGAGTTTTAGTTTAAGGTGATTACTTGGACAAGTCCTCATGCTTTCGCTTTCAAATCACGTAAATATACGTAATTGACTGTAAACGTTTTTTAGGGATTGGAGGACTCAATCCTTCATCTAACGCAAAAACAAAAGGAAAAGAATGATGAGTCTAAAATGAGACGTTCCATTACAGGCACCACGCTAGAGTCGAAAGCGGAGGACGCAACTTCGGCGGGCGAATATGACACAATGGGCATGACTACCTCCCGGCGGGGGTCCATGATGCCCTCCGCCATGGACTCTACCTGGGCCGGACCGGTGCCAGCACAAAGTGGGCATTTTAAACACAACAGTGCTAGCGTACAGAATTTGAGCTATGCTATACAGTTAGTTGGTGCGTGGAATCCGAATGCATCTTAGGAACAGCGCGATGAACCAGGGCCGAGGGAGGTAAAGACAGGACGCAAGCTCTGATCTTCAACTGATTTTTTAAGCCGCGCAGAAAAGAAGGTCGGCTGTATACACGCATGCAAAACTGCGCGAAATCTCGTGCTACATTAATGAAAGACAAAAGTCAATTGAAGCACATGTAAGAGGGAGAGAGAGTGAGTACGGTTAACAGATGCGTGATCAAGTGAGGTATTCTTAGAATGCTGCTGAGGCAAATAAGGTGTTATATTTTTTCAGCCGCATGTTTTTCGTGCGGGTGGACATCAGAAATTTTGCTGTATGGACACTGAGTACCTTCTTCGTCAATCAGAATGCACTATAGTCACCATTTTAATCAATTACGATTGACTGGACTCGTGCGTCTAGCAGTTGTGGAATTAACGACAGGTCAGTGCAGTGTGGGCGCTTTCCCATTCTGAAGCCATCGAGGAGAGCGGAGGCAGTGGGGGGGGGGGGGGGGGGGGGGCGAACGTTGCCAGCTGGAAATCGAACTAGCGACCTCGCGCTTGGAAGCAGTACACGCCTTACCCATGAACTGAGCCACCGTGGCAGGCAACGTGCACTATAAGATAATTTACACCCTTAAAAATAAATTAGGGTGTAAATGTGTCTATAATTCGCACTCTCGCACCCATAAAGGGTGTCGGGGTGTGAGTTATAGACACATATACGCCCTTATTCATTTTAATAGTGTAAAAAATAAGGGTGTAACCATAAGGGTGTAAATGTGCCTATAACTCGCACGGGTGTCGGGGTGTGAGGTATAGACACAGTTACGCCTTTACTCGCTTTTAAGGGTGTAAAACTACGGGTGTGAGAATTAAGGTGGCAGAAAGGGTGTCTTAATGGTGTCGGGGTGTGTGTTATAGACATATTTACGCCCCTATTAACTTTTAAGAGTGTAATAGTAAGGCTGTAAATGTCTATATAACTCCCGCACTTAAACCCAAAAAGGGTGTCAGGGTGTGGGTGACAGGCACATTTTTACGCCTTTATTCACTATTAAGAGGTGTAAATTATTTTACAGTGTGTACGGGTTTAAAGAAATGGTGGCAATCAATGAGGTAACCGGTCTCTCCGACAACCAGCGTAAGGGGAAGCGTTATAGCTCGGAGGCTAACGTTGGAACGGAGAAATTTTTTCTCGGCAACCACTGCACCAAATCTGATAAAGGTTGCTGTATTTAAAGTAAAAAAGTTTAAAATCTGGTGACCCTATAGGAAGGGGCGGATTTTCGATTTAGGTTGGCAGTTATTTTATAAAAATTGTTGGAAATTGCTAAATTGAAAAAGACAAAAACAACTATAATATCAAGTTTACATTTAGCAACAAAATTTGATATCCCAACTCTGTAAACTGTGCACCTGACCTAACCTAACATTTAAAGCGGACAAAATTGGTATAATACACCCATTTCCGAAAAATATACCCTCTAATTTGTAAGTGGGACTTCCTGCAAAACTGCGTTTGAATATTCTAACAAATTCACGTTGGCTGTAAATTTGTTTATCAACTTTGTCCCTCCCAGATAAGCTCTAACGAATGCAGTTTACATAACTGCGATATCTGTTTTGGTGCAGAGCTCCGGATTTGTAAACTTGGTGCTTCTACATTTCTTAACGTACAAATTCGCGCCAAAATATTTTGTAAAACATTTCAGGTTCTTAGCGAAAATAATGTTTTTGCATGCCACTGGAACGTAACTGTCTCTCTCAAATGCAACAAATTTCATCCATATCGCTGGCAAGCGGTTGTCTCATAAAAGCATTTCTCGGTTTGACATGTGTGTTTGAATATGCGGCATTGCAGTTTATTCTATTTTTATTTTTACATGTTTTTATACAATATTGCAGACCTTGCTATAGGTCCAGGCAGGGAGGGGCACAATATATAATCAAAATCATTACAAAGGCAGGCAAACATCGTTAGAGCAAACATAAAATAAGGTTTGCACAATTTATTAAAGTACTCTCATAGCCTCTTGATTGGCTCCCCCAGTTTGGAGTTCGCCCGAGTTAAAGCTTCGTTAAGTTTAGGAATATAATAATAATTAATTGAATATTATGACTTGATATGAGGTTCCCGAGTAAATCGAGGATATGTGGATAAAATGTTCCTAATGATTATCGCAAGATTTCGGGATTTCACGGCGGGACTGAGGAACCGCAAAAGAAAATAAAAAATAAAAATAACACTATCTGCCGCAGGGCGATAAAGAATTGCTTAGCGTTTCGCTGAAACCACTGGAATTGGCAGCAATTTTTATTGTTCCTGCTTTTCTTCGGGTTGCAGCTGTAGAGCGGGATCTGTGTTCGTGTTACGCGCGTTGTGTTTCTTATAATTTATATATCGTTGTCGAAGCAGCACGATGTTTAAGATAATACTTTTTTTTTTACTTTTCTTCTTCGCAGTGCCCCAGCCCACGTAAGCATTGCCGAAACGTCGACAATCGCAGTCGCCAAATATTTGCCTAAAGGAATCGCTGGCGTAGCTTTTCCATAAAAAGAGATAGTGATCAAAATACGAGTATTATCGTCAATGTACGCAGTTGTATACGAGCTAAATGCAGCCATGAAAGTGGCACACAGGTGCATCAGAACCATCCGACCAGTCGAGCGACCCGCCGTAACTGCGTGGATCGTTGGCATACAGTTTCCTAAAACTGCTAGAGACAACTCTGGCGTTGCGACCATTCCTCTAATATACAGGGAAGAAGCGTACCGCTACCGTGAGAATGGTGGTTGGTGTGTGAATTTGTGTGACCTTCGTTTTTGTGGCTTCAAACGTCCTTGTGACGCTTTACTTTTTCTAAATTTCTAAGCACTCAATTTTTAACAGCGGAGCTGTGTTTAAGTCGGAGCTTGGCCCATATAGCGTAGACCAGAAACTGCGCCTGGCGATGACGTCACCGCGCAGTTGCCTAGCAACCACTTGGCACAGCTGCGCCTTGCTTCGCCGTGACGAGCTGCTACGCCCGCGCACCTGCTCCACTGCTTTCGTCACGCGAGCCTTGACAATGGAAATTTCGGTCATTTTTTTCCATTATCAAGGCTCGCGTGACGAAAGCAGTGACATCAGATCACTGCTGCTTACTCGGGAACATCTCCATTAGAATCTGTGGCAGTCGGGCCAGGTAACATGACGTCATGGATCGGAGTGAACAGGCCTTGTGCTAGTATCTAGGTGGTGTTGACCTGCTCCGTCTAGCCATGACGTCACTTCGCGTCGCCCAGCAGCTACATGTGCCTCGCTTCGCCAGGCCGCGTCGTCGCTTCGCCAGCGTTTGCTACCGCCTAGTTACACGCTTTGTGCAGCCGTGTTGACAGTTGGATGATCGGGTGGAGGCGGAGCTTAGTCGCGACGTTATCGGGGAGATAAAGCTCGGAGCCGCCGCGAGGGCGGCAGAACTCTCGTTGACTCTGGCGAGTACATGCAGCCTTGACAATGGGACGACCAAAGAAGATCCGGACACCCGAAGAAGAAAAAGCCGCTCATCCTGAAGCGCGTCAGTGCAGGCCAAGCGAGCATCTGCGCGTCGGCGGCGAGCCGATCCGGAATACCGTGCCGAAGATGCAGCCGGGAAGAGGCGTCGTCGAGTCGAAGATACCGAGTTTCGAGAACGAGAACGCGAGAGTCTGCGTTTGAGTATCCAGCGTCGTCAGAATAAGCTAGGTCGATCACAAGCTCCGCTGTTCGCTCCAGCCTTGCACAACTAGTACTAAGCTGCGCTCATTTTTTTTCTATACAGAGAAAGGCAATGAGTTTCTGCCCACATTCGTAATAATTGTCAATTGTTACATTTATAACGCAATATTTTGAGGAGAGTGGCCAAAGTGTAAACTCGTAAAGCCGTTGTTTGAAGCCAAAAGGACGAAGTTTAGGCAAATACGCGTGCTGCCCGGCCGTCATTCCCATCACGAAGGAAGGAAATAATCTAGGAGAGGGAGACACGGCATGCAGTCAGCCTTGGCAAGTGACCAATCCGTGGAGCCATTCCCTTCGCTTTCCCCTCCCTCGAATAGTCGGCCTAACACGCGACCTCTGAGGCTCGGCTCCCGGCAGCTTTTAATCGATGTGGCACTTGTTCGGCTGCCCCGCCTATAGACCTTTTCACAAACCGACGTTTGAGCAGCGCCATTGGCCGACACGAGCGACGTCTAGCGTCGCCGCCATTTTGGACTGTGCGCCTTGCGAGAGCAGGCCGGCCGCACTTAGGTTGTGTGATCTTCGCCGCGCATTATTTCGATTGTTTTCTTCCGCTTCGCTTGTCTTGTGCCGCTTGACTTATTACATGTTTCACGTGCTCGAGTGAGCGCTCAGTGTAGTGTGCCATGGCAACAGCAAGCCCAGCCAGTGGATGTGGTGTTTCTTCGTCGGTAGCGGCGGCAGCCGCGTCTGCTTCGTCGAGACCTGGCGTGCTAATCAGCGGTATATTTCATTGTTATCTGGGCACATGTGACCGTCGATTGAATCTGATCACCGTTACGTTTCGCGATTGAGGGCTGCCTCATTTAGCGAAAGCAGGCGCGTACGTAGCTGTCGGGCAATGCTTATAGAACCAGGCGCCGGCGGCCCGACGACGCGTGTCAGTGGTTGGTAGATATGCGGTGGTTACACCATATGCTTCCGACGCAACTGAACAGCTCAATCATGCAAAATTTATTGGATCTGGTGCGGTGCAGGGTGCTTATAACCAAATGTCAAAGCATAAAGCGTGGCGATCGAGCTGCGCGGTACCTGCAGCGAACCGACGCGCGGCAGTGATCACAGATGCCAGCGCGACTGATACAGCCCAGGTGCTAGATTTTTAGTTTTAGTATTTATTTATTTATGCATACTGTCAATCCCAATAGGGATTATAATAGGACTTGTTATAAAGATATATTTGTTTACATATATTTTACGTTTGTTTACCTGGGATGGCTTTTCTTTCGAATGTCTGAATTTGGAACAAGCTTCGCTCACGGTGAACCTTAACGTAGATCGTGCGCGAAGTTTGTATTGAAGATATCGCGTACGGCAAGAATTGTTCGTGTGCGCTATCTCTGAAGCGAAATAAGCCAATAATATTGCAGCGTTATGGCCATCTCTGCTCTCTCTTGTTTCGCTTACACCGTCTCACTGTGCTATGTTCATAATAAAGTAATGTCGAGTCTTAACAATTGTCGAATAAATAGATATGCATATGACTGTAAACCACTACTGACTGTGAGTGAAAAGCGCTTAGTGGTCAGCGAAGCAGTCTCTGTACGCACGTAAGCATTTCACTTGATCGACTGTGCGAATTTATTTTCGTTACTGTTATTCTTGCAAGCTTGATGCTATTGTTCGCGTACCCATGCGAATACCGTTTTTTACGTTCTTTCTTGCGCGGGCTCATTTAGCGCGTTTCTACGCCACACACAGTTAGCGCATTACGGTTCCCGAACTCTAACACTGGCGCTAGGCCGCACTGATGAGGTTGACACGTTCGTTTTTGCATTCTCTTGCTGCCCAAGCACATAGACAACGCTCAAAGATGGGTGAGATCGATGCAGCACCACACTGTTGAAGTTAATTACATTTATGGGCAGGGCCGCGTAGGGTGCGTGTTAACGCAGAGACAATGTTTTGGTGGACACAGGGCCTGCATACATCTTCCATAGGACACGATTTTTCCAGATCGTTGCGAAGTGTATTTACCGACTAGTTCTCTCGCAGAGTGCTCCAATTTGTCTTATACCGGTGTCACGCGGCCACTTTTGATAATGATCGAGACCGATCTGGATCGGAATGTTCGACCACGATTGGCTCCCTTCCCCAGATTGAGCAAAGAATCCAATCGCGACCAAGAAATTCGATCCATATCGGGCTCGATCACGATCAAAAGTGCGCCGTGTGACCCCCGTATTAGGCACTGGAATGAAGTCGTGTTTGAAAGAATAACAAATGTAGCCTCTGCCACTACATACGAGAAAATATTGCATCGAAGAGCTGACAATTCTTGCAAACTGTTGGGAAATGTGCCGAAAAGAGTTTACCAAAATGCGTTATTTTACTGATGTGTGCATTGTTTCACATTAGACTGAAATGCCAAGTCCTCAGGTGATGCAGGAAACCGGCGAAGTGTGAAAATACCACATCGCGGCAGTGGTCTCGCGGAGTGCTGTGTTGTGGACACACTTAGTCCCTAAAATCGTTATTTTCCGCTGGTTGTTTGTGCACCCATAAACTGCACACTGCTGGCCTGTAGCCTTTTGATGAGTATATATGCCATTATTTACGAGCGTAAGTCATTCGTGACAAAAATAAACGGAAACATCGAAGGAAAGCTACCACTCCGCAATGCAAGCGCAAGGCAAGCTCACAGTCCAGACCGAACAGGCAACACTGACACATACTCTCCACGCCAGACCGTCGGGAGCGCTCTCGTGAAAACGTCTATAGGGGCCGCTGCCTGCAGAGATAGAGCACTAAAACCTACCGCGCGCTCTGCCGTGACGATGACGTGCTGGGCCGTTGCTTTTGGCTTTAATCGTGTTGCGCGATGCTATTCATTCCTTCCTCCATGATTCCCACGCTGGCCAAACCGCTATACTTGCAGCTCAAGAGTAAACGCTAGCGCTGACGTTTCCTCTATAGTAATTCTTGTAATAAATTATATTGTCGTTGAAAACTTGTTGCATCAGTTGTTGGTGTGAATGACCTTCCATGGTAATTCCGATTTTCTTGCGAGACTCCCGAATTCCGACTAATCCTCATGGGCACGGCCATTCTTGTGCCTCAACCCCGGCGCGAAAGAAGAAAAAGAAAGATGTGTCATATATTGCAGCACAGCCGCATCGTAATTGTCATTATGCGCTAGGTAGCTAGCGGAGGTCAGATTTAAATCTAAGTCATTTGTGAGTAGGCAGTGTAGGCCTAACATCGGTTCGCTTCAGATCGGCACATGCGTTCAGGAGTGTGCGCGAGGAAAAGGTTTAATATGCGCTGCATAATTGCCGGATTTATCGAAGTCAGCTTTGCTGCAATGCAGCCCGGTTCAGTGGTGAAGACGTAGAAATGGGGTGCGCGCGAGGAAAATGTTTCATTTGCGCTGCATAAACACCGGCTTTGTTTAAGTCAGCTTTGCCGCAGTACAGCCCGGTGAAGTTGTGAAGCATATTAATAGTGGAAAGGGGCGACTATCATGAGGTAGCGTGTTCCTTAAGTGCAAGCGCACATGACCTGTCTCCGGTTACAGTACGAACATCAAGAAGTCTAATAACAGTACTGACAGCCGTTCAGAGCTTTTTCTGACGTTTCTGCGACCCCCCCCCCCCCCTCCCCCATAAAAAGCGAGAAATTTATTTTCTTTTGCCAAACGCGTAATTATTCGACCAAGAGTCACAAGGTGTCGTTACCAGCGTTGTTGCAGCTGTATGCGTCTCCGGTAAGCTCATATTCCACGAAGGTTAATACGTTATATGAACAGGCTAAAGGTATATCTAGTACTTGACCACGAACGTACACGTGTGCAGGTTCCTGGAAGGGTACACGGTGGGCCTGTTCATCCTGTTCGTCACTATGCTGGTGCTGAACGTCCTCACCGTCGTTTACATGCACGTAGATAACCAAGGTGCGCCCGTGCTACTCTACTATACGCAAGTGCGGCATGTGTGACGTCACGCCACGTGATCCGCTGCGGAGAGTGTAGCAAGGCGTTAGCAAACCTCTGTTGCACTCGCGCGCAACTTTATGGGGAAGGGACGACTATACGGAGGGGAAGCGCAAGCGTCACAGCTCTTCTGAAAATAGTCACGCAATCTCATATATACGCATTTGTTTAAACTAGGTAACAGAAAGCATTTAAACACCCTATCTATTACAGCACTTACATAAAGTAAGACAAGGAATACGCCATTCGGGATTGAATTTCAATCTTACTTTTATCGTTGCTCTACCGCGTTTAGGAAAATGCGAAACCGTCGCACTTTCCATTAGGCCTCGTCGGTTCAATCGTTCAGTGTCTGCTCCGAGAAACCTAAACCGAAAAAGCTGTAAACTCTGCCGGACTACTTGGCGCAGTAACACATATGCTGTGCCCCCGTCCTTGTTACTTTCCTTTAGTATGACACAGAATTGCGCAGGAATGTAGTTTCACTTGCTGCGAATTAACTGTCTGCGATTCCCGCAGCACATCACCGCAGAAACCGGGAGAGTTCGACATCTTGTCAGCTGTGACTGGCGCAGAGGGCTGCCCCGGCCTCTCTGATTGGCTCGAAATGTCGCCATTGCAGAATTTGACAACGTGGCGGAATTTGACGATGTCGGTGAATAGCACTCCGGTACTAAGCGACGAAGTTTGCACACGGCGGAACTTGTCGTAGAGTCTCAGAGAGTGACGTCACCGGTCGCAGGCGGAGGGCGGCGTATGCGAGCAGCGGTCGAGGAGGTGACGCCTGCTGAAAAGGAACATGACAGATATCCTGTTCAGACTCGAAAACGTCTAAGGGACATGATCATTTTACTTGTCGATTTTCATAACCGATCGGTGTGTTATACGTACGTAAAAAAAGGAAGGGGGGGGGGGGGGGGCAAAGGCGCAGTGTTCACCGAAAGGCGAAGCATAGATTGCGATAGCAAATTAGTAGTGGACAGCTATACGAAGTAAGGATAGTAATTTAATCGACCGTGTAAACTTGTAAACACAGGCCCTCCCTGCCCTCCCTTGCGCGCGACTGCAAGACAGCGCGCCTCCTTCCCGCTCCGCTAGAGCGCTCTCTTGCGTGCGCGAGATAGAGCCACGATTGCCGGTTCACCCTCACACGCTTTCACTCGCTCATACAGAATATGGCGCACGGCGACCATATTATCGCCGTTGGACTTTATACGGAACCTCACGGCGACGGCGACGACGGCGGCAGATATTCTCTTGGAGTGTCCATATAATTTCTATCGCAATAAAAAGAAAGTACGCTTGTTAATACCACGGTTCGATGCTGAATGCAGCATCTGTAAGTGCGTAGGGAAATATTCGTCGGCTTTTTGTCGTAAAGCTAGTGTAATTTTTTTTTTACACACAGAGATAAAAGTGTAACATCGTCTCGTAGTTTCGCATTTTGATTCTACATCCTGGATTCTCATGTCAATTCACGATAATCTAAACGTACTTAACGAATGCATTTTTGACGTCTGTGACGACACAACGGTGTCGGTTAGTATATTACTGCAAATTGTTTTGAAGCGGTAGCGACAAGAATATCATTAAACAATTGAGATATGATTCCGTATGCATTTGATTTCAAAGGCGCGGTGAATATTGTGAGAAGTCGCCCCTGATTTCATTTTGCAAGGGATCGCGAGGCCAGTCTATAGCTGCATTATGATCCCCAAGATGTTTTAGGAGTGTATGGAAATGTCTCCTGCTTTTATCTTCTTTGGTTGCAATCGTGATCCTTAAGCCAGGTCAACTTCCTTCGCAGCGCAAAAAACCAAAGGACCTGCCGATGACAACGAAAGTAAGTCGCCACTGATTTGAACTTCATCTACGAAACACGTGCGGTACTATAGTCTACGCCGTTGGTTTGATATCACTGATGGCGATTAACAAATCGTATAACAAACGCCTGGACTTCTAGAGGCACTGTACACAAAGCGGATTAATTTTAAGCGCCTGTAGCTCTTTCGATATTGTGCTACTATATTCTGCTCAAGTCGCGAATGCAAATGTAATGTCAAACATGCTGATTGGAATTTGGTAGAGATTCCAAATAACGTTAATTTAATCCTTGCCGTGTTGCTGAAAAGCAAACCACTATCCACTCGTGATTCTGCCAATGCTGTAACCAAAATGACAATTTAACGAAGCTCTCTGGCAAAGCCCCTGGCTTTAGCTCTCTGCAGTGTCTGGGCGCGCAGAATGTGAGCGGAGGGGTCATGTTTAGGCGACGCTGAGCTAGAGCAGTCGATTAATGCTACAGCAATCGAGGCCTCCGATCTATGTTAGGTTTGCTGTGTCATTCCCGCTATGCCCTCATCGTGTCGTCGTAGTATATGGCCTCCCATATCGCACCGGCGTGCCGTTGTGACCTCGAAAACCACGGTTAGCTTCGTGCACCTCCTCACACTATGGCGATGAGAACACCAGTGCACTATTGGGGATCGAAGTCATGGGCGCAAGCGCGCGGTAAACGTCTCGGTTTCCCCGATATGGACAATTGCAACAGGTCGCTTATTTAGTTAAGTACCCGAAATGCCCTAGAGGGCATTGACTCTTTCGGAGTCACTGACGTATACTATAGTACGTTTCCGAGTTTCTGTCCCGCCATGTGACGTATACCCGTTCATTTTAACGCGATAGCGAGGGCGCGCCGGCGTCGGTAGCTAAGAAAATCATCTTGAACCATGCCCGACCGCGCAGGCCTTCCGCGTGGCGCAAGGCGTTAGTGAACAAAAATTTTAATTTCTCAAAGTAAAATCCATCAGAAAAATCGTAAAGTACGACTTAACCACAACCTACAGACATGATAGCGTCGGATTGTAATTTGAATGTACGAGAAAACGTAATTCTGTTACGAGGAAAGTCAAACACAAACCCCTTTTCCAGCATTTATACTATACCAACAGCGGCGCGCCCGGGTAGGTTACACGGTAAATATACCTGGTAGCGAAGCTTCCATTGAAGCCCATACGTTCAAAACATGGTGGTTCATCGGGTTTAGCGTTATTTGTGTGACAAGGGAACACTTCTGGCAGAAGAAAAAAAAATGATGTGCTGTCATATCCGTTAAAAGCAGAAGTGACGTCGTTTTGTTCTCAAATGCGCGAAGTTTGTTTTCGGATACGTTCTTCTTTCTGGGGGTTTTACGTGCTAAAACCAGTTCTGATTATGAGGCACGCCGTAGTGGAGGGCTCCGGATTAATTTTGACCACCTGGGGCTCTTTAACGTGCACTACAACGCAAGCACACTGGCGTTCTTGCATTTCGTCTCCATTGAAATGCGGCCGCCGCGGCCAGCATTCGATCCCGCGATCTCGTGCTCAGCAGCGAAACACCTTAGCTGACTGCGCCACCGCGGCGGGTTTTTCGGAGGCCTATCATTAGAGCTGGATATTCAAATGCCCCGCCATTCGACTTCACGGGCGTTCCGAGCTTTCAGCGCGGAAAGTGATGCAGGAAAAGGTCAGCCCTACGGGTGTCGAAATGGGATCCCTGTACAGAACATACTTTCTTTGGAGGCCGACGAACGCTTTTGGCGTGGAGTGCTCGTCCTTTCGTGGGACGCCAAGCCCGTCGGCCGGCGCTGTCGCATATGAAAACAACTAAAGTTAACAATTATCTGGCGGTCGCAACTCAGTACTTTTGACTGAACAGGTTAAAAAACAAAAACTACCCGCGTCGCCAAATTCAGACAAGCGTCGACAAGCAAAACAACAGAACATGTTAGGGGGCCGTATTGTAACAGGTGAACTTCACGAGCGCGCCTTTCTGCACACTTAAAGAGCTGCAGTGCATTGCAAGTGATAGCGGCGTCAACGTCCACCGTTATCTGTGGGCGCTCTTACGGTGGGAGCTGAAAAAAAAAAAGTATTTATTGATAATGATCTAGTAAAATAGAGTTGTCTCTTCTTTTCTCGCCATGCGTACATATAAAATTGATTAGGAATTTTATTTTCGTTGAATGAATCTATAACTGTGTCTCGCTTTAATTAAAAACGCTTTTTTTT
Organism: Dermacentor silvarum; assembly: GCF_013339745.2. Lineage (NCBI taxonomy): Eukaryota > Metazoa > Arthropoda > Arachnida > Ixodida > Ixodidae > Dermacentor > Dermacentor silvarum. The sequence goes on along the minus strand of NC_051163.1, from coordinate 31,500,620 downwards.
CCAATGTTTGTTCCCTCCAAAAATAGTCGCGCTTTAATCGCTGCTCCCATGACCACCCTTGCTGATGTCGGTGACAATTCGTTCTGAACTGCTTTTCCCCCGAAGCTTCGCGACCTATTTGGATTGACCTTGTAGGTTACATGCAAAAACACCATCCAGATGGGGCTTGCCTCCTCGGCAGCGTAAAACGGCATCGGCGCGCAGAGGCGAAGGTGGAGAAAAAATAAAAGGCCAATAAAACTGTAGCTGTCGGGAAGCCTGACAAGTATTCAGAGATCGTGGAATGCTATCGCGTTCTACTCTTAAAGGCGAAGCTTAAGCGTCCTCCAAATTTTCACTGGTGCGTTCTCCGCTCTCTCCAGTCGGATGTGCACAGTAACACGGAGTTGACGACCTCCGACGTAGTTTCGCCATCTGTCGTATATTTCTAGAAGCATAATTTCTGATCTATCTGGGTTTGGGGGGTTACATATTAGCGCGACGCGGCAATAAAGGCTTTGTAGGATGAAGTAAGAAGGAACAGAGCGAGCGCTAAACTTCAACTGTTTATTCGTAGAGCAAACTCACAGGAATACAACACCTGCACATGCGGGCAGCAGTCACGTTAAAAAAGTCGCATCATTGTTTCGAACAGTTGGAACTCGTTTCCGAAGAGACAAACAGGACGTATCGGTAATGCAGTTCGTGCCTGTCATCTTAACATGGAAAACCTCCAGCAATTCTCCTGCCACTACTACTATTGCCCAGTGTTTTTATCTCACGAAGGCGTGGCTCACACTTGCAGGCAATGCGCAGTGCATGCGCAGGTAAGTGCGCGTTGCCTCTGTTCTTTAATGATAGTTCACGCTCCCGTGCTGGGTCGTTCACAAGTACACAGCGTCCAGCTTGACCTACATGCGTCTTCTCACAACATAGCAGTATTTCATATACAACGCCAGTCACAGATTTCACATAAGGTCTGGCGTGCTTCTTTTGGGATCCGAGCTTGCTTTCAACGCGGCTGATGCGCGGACACAGCCCAGCCAACTTGCGTGGCGCCGAGAAAACAACTGGCACACCGTACCTATTTGCGACTTTTTAGATGCGAAGCATCTTATGGCGGGGGCTTTGTCCGTCCCTCCCGCGGCGTCCCACACCCCCACAGCACATGCGCGTCCCCTCCCCCTCTCTCTCCTTTAGGAATCCTCTACGGAGCGGCGCCCGCGTCCCACACCCCCACAGCGCATGCGCGGCCCCTCTCCCTCTCTCTCCCCCCTTTCTCTCCTCTAGGAATCCGGAGTGGCGCGCACGACAGGTGGTGCGACAGCTGCATACTCCGCTGGGGGCGCCACGGTAGTTCCGCGGTATGAAAATGACGGAGCGCGCGCGCCTCACTATCTCTCCTGTGCAGCGCCGCGATGAGCGCTCGGGCCGCTGCCGCGAAACCATCTCCCGCGCAAGCTAACCATATCCCCGCTGCTTCGCATCCACACATGGTTCCCTTTAGCGGGAGATGGAGTAATTCTTTAAAATTACATATAGTATAACTTGTGGACGTACGGCACGACAGCAGGCTTACGTCCTTGGAGCTGGTCGCTTTTCGCTTGGTACAACGGGCGGACGGACGGATGGGTAGACATAGATAGATAATAGATAGATAGATAGATAGATAGATAGACATTCATCCTCGCCTTCATCGCCGAGCGCAGACTTGGCACTCAGCATGGACAAGGAATCTGTCCTGTGGCACCCTCTGGTGTGTGTGCATCGGTGCTCACCCCTCCTGGGTGGTAGCAGCAGGGCCCACCACTACCCGAAGGACGCCGTGTGCGACCTCTTATACCTGCAGCTGCCCGCCGATCTGTCGGTGGCGCAGGTCAGGACGGCGCCGTGCTACAAAGACTTCGTCATGATCGCCAGCGTCGCCACCGTCACGCGCTACGGTGTGCTCGTCGATCGCAGGTATAGACCACACGTGGGTGGTCTACACATTCTTCGCTATGGTCATGAGCGGTGCTGGCTGTCGTCCCCAGGTCTCGTACGCGTGCATAAATAGCCGTCGCTGTAGGCCGCTAGGGGACATCGCGCGCGAAATGCGAAAGGCGTGGATTCGGTTCCGCGTGGATCAGAAAAAAAAAAAAAAAAACATCGCGTATTGAGGGAGCCCCTGGCCAGTTTCTCAGGACCAATAAAAGTTCTTGTCACTGTCACTATCATCGCGTATGCATGCCCTTCAGGCGCGAATTATGGCAGGCTGGCTGTATATAAATGTGCCAATTTACGCAACTTTATTTCTAAATGAGGTCAGCTGGTGCAAGACAGGGGTAATTGGAGATCGCAGGAATAGGACCTTCGTTCTCGATGCAGTTGACATAGACTTCCGACGATGTCACGATGATGGCAATGATTCCTGGGCGCTCGAAACTCCACTTCTAGAAGAACAAGGTGTTAGGAAGCTGCCTTGTGCGTTTTATAGTTAGACATCACAATTGCAGATTAATTATAAATACCTAACGATTGTGCAGTGAGTCGTGCTGCGTGCTTGCATAAAATAGAATTGAATCATCGGCTCTAAGTAGGTGCGCAAGTTAATTACTGGCTCTAAGCATTACGAAAAAAAAAAAACGTTACTTTTTCACCATTTCTGCCAGAACGCGAGACGTCGAACGTCCCACGAAACATGGTAGTCTCCATGTAAAAGTGGTCACTAGCAACACACATCAAACTGAGCTTTGTGTGAATTGAACCTCCTGCATACTCGATGAGTCTCCATTTCACTACAATGTCTGTTGCTTTTTCTTTGCCACCGCTGCACATAACTGGCATAAACAAACCACGTACACAAATGCGCATGTACACTGCGCCTCAAGGTACGTTTACGCAAGTCCGAGCAACTTGTACATTAAAGGCAATGACGTTGTATGTAAGGCAGTTCTCAGGGTATGGTTAATTGCCACTGCGCCCGTAATCTACGCGACTATTTGCAAACGCTTATTCACTATATACAGGGTGTTTCAGCGAACACTTTCAAAATTTATTTAAGGTTTCCTGTGGCAGATAGCCCAATTCTTGTTAATGAGCTGGTCTACTCGAAGTGGCGGACATTACTTGCGCAAAAAATTGAAATGTATAATCAACTAATTAATAAAAATTAATTAATTAAGTTTTAACTAATTACTTGATGGCCCATATTGTAATCTACAAATTATAGCCGTGGAGTTCACAAGGCGGATCCACTTGGAACGAATTCCCGGGATGACACCGCTTTCGAGATATTAATTCCCGAACTTTGCGAAGAAATGCATTGGCGTTCCAGTCAGTTTCTTAAGAAAACGTCGTTTTATGCATTGAAGCACAAAATTAACTGGAACGCCAATGCATTTCTCCGCAAAGTTCGGGAATTAATATCCCGAAACCGGTGTCATCCCGAGAATTCGTTCCAAGTGGATCCGTCTAGCGAACTGCACGGCTACAATTTGTAGATTACAATATGAGCCATCAGGTAATTAGTTTAACACTTAATTAATTTTGTTAATTATTCGATTATGCATTTCAATTTCTTGCGCAAGTAATGTTCACCGCTTCGAGCGGACCGGCTCGAATTGGGCTATCTGCCACAGGTAAACTTTAAGGATTTTTGAAAGTGTTCGCTGACACACCCTGTATACGCGGTGTCCCAACTATGATGCACCAAGATTTAAAAATATGCAAATGCCATGTAGCTGGGCAGAACAAAGGTAATGTTGTTGGACGTCGCTTGGAGATACTCAGATTATTTTTTTTTGCATTCCGCCTAATTACGTAATTAGTCTTAGTTAATAAACTTCTAAAATAATATAATTAGATTAAAAGTGCAAATGAGAAAATTGTAGAGCAGCATGAAAAAAACTCCCGATACAGAGCTTTCTGTTGCCCAATACGTGCTACGTAAAAGTGTTTTTTTCCGAGCGTGAAAGAAGCCCGCGAATACACGCAAAATTGCCGCGCGACTGGCCGCTCGAGGCACTTTGCGTGTATTTGGGGGCTTCGAACGGAGTGGCACCTTTCTGCAGCCACAGCGCAACCCTTGCGCTTACCACAAAAGCAAGTATTTCGCTTACTGGAAGCACAAAGACACGAAAATGACACGGGATTTGACGTAACCTAATGCTGACAAGTTTTAGTTGTAATAAGTCAAGTAGGTGTTCCGTTGAAAAAAGCGTGGTAGATAATGGCGCATGACATTGGGCGAACAGGAGCACTCAAAAGCATCCACAAAGGTGCTCTCTCCAGAGTAGCTGCGTTCCAATGGCAGATCGGGAGCAGTTTGGCAACGCCGAGAGCAGTTCGTTCGAGCTGCCCCCGCCCGGGAAGCGGAGTGCGAAGGAAGTCACTTGACGCAACGCGTCATATCGTTTTATTTTGGTTGTGTTTCCGTCGTTTTGGTTCAGTGTGCGGCAGCAATGGCAGCTGAGAAGAGAAGTTCGCGTGGTAATCGCAGCGGGATGGTAAACAATCTGATCACGTGATACACGTTCGCCCTCGCACTCGGACCGCACGGAACCTTTCAGTGGGGAAGCAAGCAGTCGCACTCTCATTGCACTCCACTGGAACCTCGTTGATACGATCTTCACGGGAACCGGAAAATAAAACGTATCATCCGAAAATCGTAGTATCCGGAGCAAGCTGGTCGGGAAACGTTGGCCGAGAACGGAAAACGCATTATCCCGAAAAACGTATTATGCAGAATCGTATCAATGAGGTTCTACTGTACATACACTGCTCTGTTCCTTTCTGCTCTTTGCCTACGCTCGATCCCGCTCTGCCAATGGAATGCGCCATTATAAGAAACAACTGCACGTGCTGCGAAACACGCGGTGCGAATCTTTCATGATGGCAAGCGGTATACACTTGAGTGTATTCCGCAGCGTTGCTTGCGTTCTTGGCATGAATCGGAGCCATGTCTCCCGGTGCGCAGCCAGAGCAACGCCAGCTACTGGCAGCTGAAGGGCGACGACGGGATGGCCGCGTTTGTGGCGTTGTGGGGCGCGAGGATCAAGAACCACGGAGTGGCCAACCTCGTCTTGAACACGTCGACCTCCACGGACGAGCTTCAGCTGTTCCTGCCCCTGATTGAGGTATGCCTCCCGCTTTGCCGTGCATACCTACAGTGGCTGCAGAGGTAATGCTGCTGTTTCATTATTGACCCTTTTCGCGGAGCAGTTTGTTTTAGAGAAACGAGATGGCGCTCACGGCGGCGCGCCATACCTCTCCTCAGCGACCGCGCACGAATACGAAACCATTACCGCTTCTACCTTGCTTCTGTGCGATCAGCTGTCGCAAATGCAACTGAGTTTTTGCTAACACACTGTGCTCTAATCATGCTAGATTGAATCATGTGGATTGAAGACGTGTGCAGTAGTTGGCTGCAAAAATAGTGACTGGCATGTTAAGCAATAGAATGAATATGTGTGGCCAAGTTCGCGAACCGCTGCTGCAACTGTCCGAACGTGTTACCGGCACTTCGTGATGTATGGCTTTCCTCGAGAATACAGAAATTCGCTCATCCGCCAGCCTTGTATCGCAAACCTTCAAAGAAAGGGCTTCAACCCCAGAACGTCGGCAAGAGTGAGTACCACTCGTTAAACAACGACAAAGGGAGTAGCGCTGCTTCCTGTCAGAGTAAGTTTCGCGCACGTTATCTATACACATCTGTCCCAAGTGGCAGGAAAACTTACGCCCACTCTACCGCCGACCTATCAAGAATAAGTGAATGGACGCACACTTGAATATATGCGCACTGTATACGCACAATAAATGACGGACTACACCTATGGCGCACGAATGGTCGAAGCTGAATATTTCGTGACGGTCCACAAGAGTAAGCGAGTTACTAGCCGTAATATATATTTGCTACAAGGTATTACAATGTACAAAACAGTTACGTTCCAAGCCTTGAACGCAGCAAGAACAAATCTATCGGAATTGAGCACACCCGCGAGCGATTAGGCAGAAAATAATCAGATAGTGGCCGCACCGAGGAACTTCACTGAGTCAGAAACTGACGAGCCACTGCTTCAAAATATTTGCCGAATGAAGAACAAAGAGCAAAACACACTAATCCTGACTGAATTCATAATCGGAAAGCTTGGATAGCTTGGAATACATGCTTAGCCCAGCTTGTAGAACAAGCACCATATACGCTGCTTGCGCCGTTTGAACATAGCTTAATCAGCTCCGAAAGCGCTTTTGCATGTTCTCTGAAGCTGTGATCAAAGCTTCGTGTCGTCCACCTAGTCAATGTTTATGACATCTCTGAAAACAGAGGTTTTCTAAGCCGCGCCGGCATCATACACTTCCATTGTAAACAAGGAGGCAACGGAGGCACTTGAGGCAAGTAATGGACGCGTCACCACGTGATCGAACATGGCAGCGTTCACGGGATCGCCGCGAAAAGACTCGTCTAGTGCCGGAATACGACCGGTGCCTTGCGCCCATGCACACCGCTGCATTAGTTGAACGTGTGTACAGTGGGGTCTCACATGTGCTCTTGGGACAAAGGAACGACACATAGTAGTGCAAACAATCAAAAGGGCATTTATTGCACCTTTCATACACTAATACATACTAGCCGAATTACAACCAATAGAACATTCACACGGGCGCGCGACAAATCAAGGAAGTCCGACTCACCGCGACCCGATAGCGAGCGAATACGTTCGCCCCATGCTATGACACCATCGCCTAGTCGTTCACGTGTACGGTCACGCGAACGGTGGCGCGCTCGAACGATCCGTGTTCGTCCATACCGGTGTCCCGCTCTAAGCCTCGCGCGACGGTCGCGCGAAGCGGGCCGGCGCACGCGCGAAGCGTTCGTGCGTGTTGGTCGCCGATCCCCAGCCAAAGAGAGAGCGCCTCCGACCTTTTTCTCCCAAGTGACCTCGCCGTTCGGTGGCGTTAGCATCGCGACACTAGCGCCATCTCTCGCAACGCGCCGCAAACACCGCCGGGTTTAGCCACGCAGAGAAGCCGGACTACAGGAGACATGCGGGGAAAACAACATCAGGGGACGCGTGAGAGTCACGCATTCCCACAGTACATATGCTGAACATGTGCGTGCGTGCGCACGCACGCACGCACGCACGCACAAAAGATTGTAGTTTTAGCATTGAAGCACAAAAGTAACTGGAACGCCAATGCATTTCTCCGCAAAGTCCGGGAATTAATTTGTCGAAACTGGTGTCATCCTGAGAATTCGTTCCAAGTTGATTCGCCTTTCGAACTCCGCGGCTAATATTTGTAAACTGAAATATGGGCCATAAGGTAATTAGTTAAAAACTAATTAGCGCATTTTTGTTAATTAGTCGATTATGCACTTCAGTCTTTTGCGCAAGTAATATTCGCCTCTATCGGGTAGACCAGCTCATGAACTAGAATTGTGCTATCTGCCACAGGCAACCTTTAAAAATTTTTGAAAGTGTTCGCGGAAACACCCGGCATATACAGGTGGTATATATTCGCGGGCTTCTTTCACGCTCGGAAGAACACTTTTATGTAGCACGTATACTGGGCAACAGAAAGCTGTATCGGGAGTTTTTCATGTCGCTCTACAATTTTCTCATTCGCACATTTCATCTAATAAAAACATTTGAGAAGTTGGCTGATTAGTTAAGACTAATTATATCATTAGGCGCTGGACGCAAAAAAATTGTTTGAGTACCTCCAAGCCACGGCAAACAACATTACCTTGGTTCTGTCCAGCTACGTGGCATTTGCATATCTTTAAATCTTGGTACACGATAGTTGGGACACCCTGTATGTCTTTCAAAACTTGCAAGCAAGCGTATGTATAATTTATTTGCTCTGTAGCACGGCGCCCGAGCGCTCTGTAGACGTCCGTTATAGGATGACAAATGCGCCGTCGTGTACTTTTTTCGGACGCAGCGGCTACGCGAGCTGCAGGCCCTGCTGAACGAGCTGACCGGCCAGCAGGTCGAGAGGCGGTACATGATGCTGGACGTGCGGACCTCGTACACCAACCCGACCGTGGACCTCGTGACACTGAGTAAACTGCTCCGCATCGCCATGTGAGTACTCTCTTGGGACAATATCGCGCCCTGATCCATTTAACTGAATTTCTACAGAAAGTATAACGAACGCGACAGAAACTAACGAGAAACTCGGGTAAACTTCTATATAGCTACTTTGTTTTTTGCAAGGTCGTGGCGACCAGATTATTCGCCTATAATATATACTGAGTCAAAGCTTTCATATGACTGGACATTGAACCGGCTGATGCGTACGTTTTACACAAGTTTATGTAATGTGTATAGTAATTATACTTGCCAGACCTCTTGTCACGGTACGAGCTGCTTTTTGTGGTACTGTGGAAGGGTAATTTGGTAACACAGTTCAAATGATTTTTGCTCGTTAGTGTTAAGTTTTCAAAAAAATTTCCAACGGTTTCCCAGTAACAAGAGCAGCGTCAAACAGCTTCGGAACCTGTTGTAAACGTGGTATACGCGTATATAGATGTTGTTCCAAACAAAGTGGAGGCGTTGTTATTGCTAGTCGCGTACTTATAACAGGCGCATTACGTTTCCAACATAATCCTACAGCTACCAATGCTATTTGACGCCGTTTGTACTACTCGGTACCCGATGGGAAAATATTGGAAACTGAACGGATTCACTGTCGTAGCCAGAAATTAGAAACCGATAAGAGCTATTACTAGTGTTCAAAGATAAAACGAACCACATTGCGATCACCTGACAATCGTCGGCGGTGCCTCTTTTCTTGCGTACAGGGCATTTCCAATCGACTTGCTGCTGCTTCAAACGCACCTTCCGGCGGATGGCACCAAGCCCTGCATGGTGGTGGGCCCCACGACAAGCGTGCGAGCGGCATCGATGGACGCCGTGGACGTGCCCATCATGGTCAGTCCGCGCACTCTGAAACATGGCGACCGTGACCTCTTTCCGACTCCGCAATAATTTCCTGCTCATGCAGCCGACAAAAGCATAGCCCTCGAGATTTGTTTCTGGTACTCTGAGGCAACCGTCGCTGTGGTGCGGATCTTCGCGCTCCGAGTTACGACGTGTCGCTGTCACAAACAGAGAAGGGAGCGGCGATCAGACGGCGTGCAAGACAGATAGCTGACTCGAATAGTCCTAACGGCATGTAGGGTTGCCATACACTTGGCCAGCTTTCCATTGGCACAGCCGGTTTTCTTCCTCACTTTGCCGGCTGCCGGTTCAACCCCGATGCAGGGACGCGCTATTTGCCGGTTTTTCGGTTCTGTGCACAAAATGAGATCAAGTCAAAACTTTCATTTTTCTAGAAACATCTGGATGGACTCGTGGAGTGCAAAACTCGCAAGTGCGCTTCTCGACCCACCTCTTCTGAGCAAACCAAGATGGCGGACCTCCCGGGGCTAGAACCGTAATTAGGGTGTCGACATGCGGGATGGTGACGTCATTCCTGTCGCTCTCCGTTCACCGCCACCTCCAAGCTTTCGAAAGGGGTGTCATCATCTTTAATATTGCCGTAGACAGTGCTACCAGGGAGCCCGGCCATTTCTTTAGGCCTGCTACATATGTGATGGAAAGCCTGCTTTACAGAATTTTGCATATGGCGAGAAGTACACTTGGGATCAAGATTGCGAGTTTGGCGAGCGTACATTCAACGCTGAAGCCAGCCAGCCGCGTTGATTCTCTTAACGCACCGTAATCAGTGCGGTTCACGCAGGGCGAGGCCGCAGTCATGGCTTCGCGGGCCGAGCCGCCGGACTACGTGACCGTGCTTCTGTCGTTCAGTGCGCGTACCGTGTACTTCGACGTTCCGCAGTCGTGGAGCCTGGGCATGCCCTGCGACAAGATCGCGGAACCGAAGCATTTAGGCAAGGTACGTGACCCGGCTCATGCTTTTTCTCTGCATTGTTGTCAGAATGCATATATATAGGGCGTGGCGCTAAAAACCAACCGTGTCTTAGAGCTTGCGCACATCCATTGTTCTATATCCGCACCCAGCAGAGTCAAAACTCGTTGTAACGAGTCCCATTGGACAAAAAAAAAAAACATCTTCGTTATATCCGATATTCCTTATAAGCTATATGTTCGTTACACGCTGACATCACCGAGAAACATTTTATAGTTGCTTCGTTATATCCGACGATTCGGTGTATCCACGTTCGTTATATCGAGGTTCGAACGAAACCGATGCTTCAACCGTTCCTTGTTCCCATGCTGGTTGAAGCGCCGCTAAATAGCCAATTACAGCGAAATTTTGCATTGCGCAAATAAAGTATTTGTAGTGATAGTGCAGCTACAAAGAATTAAGGCTGGGTGCAAAATTTTGTGTGCGAAACGCGTATACGGGTGCATCACTAAGAACGTACAAAATCCCGTACTTTCCATTCTGAAACTAGGAAAAAACAGTGGCGCCACCACAGTGGCGCCATCATAGTTTGCCGGAAGTGATGCAGATATCAGGCCTAACTGAAACTGGAGTGCTTGCTCGCACTTCTACAGGCATCGTGCATCCGGTTCGGTTAGGGTTCATTGCACTTCCCTTTCGTTCCGGTTCAGAGAAATAAATATTTATAACGATTCGCAAACCGGTTCGGCACAGTCCGTTTTATCCTGCTCCATGGCGATACGCTGCATATAGTACTATCGACTTGTCCGCATGGCACATGTGGAAGTTTTTTACGAATGAATTACACAGACACGGGGAACTTTTAAAGTACATATTAAAGACAGAGGTAATTAGTGAGAATCCCTGCGTCAGCGCAAGGTGTGCGCAACTTCCACACTGATTACTTCGACAGCAGCGGGGTCAGTTAATTTTCATCTTGCTCCAGGTCTTCTACTATACAGGAACTATGGTGTCGAAGACGGCACGAATTCACATAGTATCACATAAATTACATCTTAAAACTACTAGTCTGTAGCAAAGAAAGAAGTCAGCATTTGACATTCCGCTAAGTTCGCTGCTTTTTTAGAAGCGGGTGAGGACACTGATGCTTCTTAACCATGGATAAGGACGGTTTGTGCTGAATCATGCGTCGCTCTTGCGCGTCTGCACGTGGGCCGTAGTCTTGCAGGGCGGACAATGAAATCAAAAGCACGCACATTGTTTTCCACGAATAATTTCTACAACTCGAAGAGTGTTGTTGTATATACTCTGCTCTGCTAAGCACCTAACGTGCGGTGAACCATGACACGCAACAAAATCAGATGTCGCATGCCGTTTACAGCCGGGGTTATCGTTCACTGAGAAGGTGATGGCATTCATTAGCGACCGCAATAATGATTACAATAACCCATGCATGCACTCGTTATCTCTCTCCACGAGGACATCGTTTTTTACGCTCTCCGTGTTTATCTATCTATCTATCTGTCTATCTATCTATCTATCTATCTATCTATCTATCTATCTATCTCTCGGTCTCTCTCTCTATATATATATACATATATAAACACAGAGAGCATAAACTTGTCACTAAAGCTAGATAAACTATAGTTTATCCAGTTTTAGTGACAAGTTGACCTAACGGCCGAATTGGAAGCGCCACCAGAAATGTTGATTCCGCGGATCCCCTGAAACAAATTTTATGCCGTGGAGTGCAACTGGCATGGCCGACTTCAGAAGTGCAAGCGTCTCTGCCGAGGTTGCTGTATAGGTAGCTACCAGCAGATACCCACCGTCGATCCCTATTCTCGTGCACACGGCAACTCGTGAGTCGTAACAGTCTGCAGCTATAGGGTGCGCCGATCGAAGTGGTATAGTTATTCCAAGAATCGTGCAAACCATTGAGCATCCGTCGTCACCTTATATGCTTGAACCGCTTCGTGCCGAACCGGTAACCGTTATTGTTAAGGCGAAAACCTATATGTCTCGTTATTCGGTCGACCTTGAGCGAAACCGCGTTGGCGACACGAAAGGTACAAAAAGGTTACGCACCCACGACCTTGGGTGGGAGTCGAACACGTGACCACGGGTGGGAGTCGAACCCACGAACATTGGTGTTAATTAAGGCGAAGTTAATTAAGGCACGGTTAATTAAGACAGACTTAATTAGGGGACTCGAACCCACAACATTTGCAATTAAGAGAGATGACTAAACGAATTAAGCGGATGAGTAAGCAAAGTAGACTAAACGAATTAAGGGGGATATGTGTGCGTCATGCGTTCGTCTTTAATGTATCATCGACACTTGGGCCTTCAAGTTGTCTTAGGGATAACATACGAGACCCTGTGAATTTTTTTAATCAGTTCAGGTTGATTGAGGTTCAGGTTGAGTGAGGCACGTTACAAAATATTGATTCGGGTTCAGTTCCGACCAAAATTTCGGTTCGAGTTCGGTTTGACACCCTGTTTTTTGCGTCGCACGGTACGTGCGATTTTGGGATTGACGTCATATCCTACTAGTCGTGTAGCAGCGTGGCACACCGATACAAAATTTGTCTATTTTGGGAGTTTGCCAGGGAGGTCGAGGTCGATAATCGGACCCAAGTCCTAGAGACAACTCGTTTCTAGTGCTGAGGTCGCGAGTTCGATCAGCAGCAGAGATAAATAAATAAATAAATAAATCCTTAAAATAGTAAAGCTGCGGAGGCATCCTTCACCTCGTACTACACGGATTCCTGAATCATAAGTATTCCTGAATCGGGTAGGGCGTCCTATTGCAACGTTTTTCAGTCTCGTACGAACTACGATTTTTAGATTTCCAACACTCTTCCAAGACAACTCTTTCCCCAAGTTCAGTATAAACATAGTAGAGCTTACATCGACTGAATTTAATCGCGTCTTACAACCAAAATTATTTTCAGTGATCGCTTACATGCATTTACCATTGTTTATAGGATTATCTCAAGTTATCTACTGTTTTCATTTACTCTCTGTACATGAAATATAAACGTCTTGAATGAATGAAAAATCAGTCAATGAATAAATAAGCCAGTTAAAAAAATACTTGTTACCGTTTATTTTATTTATTGTTCTATACATATTGCAAATCAGTGAAGGCAAATGCTAAAAGCTGGAAGTACTGCCCGACATCGGCCCCACTGTTCAGCGACATCGCTGTGTTCAGCTAAATAACATGAAATTGAACACTGAATGAGAAATTAAAAATTGCAAGCGGATGCACCGCAGAGCGAGGACTTGTGGTAGCAGATACGTGCAGATAAACAACATTACACAAAACAAATTAATAAGTACAACATAAACCAACATGATGCTTGAGCATTATGCCAGCCCGCATATATTATATTTCAGTACACAAGACAGCAGGTAGGGTTTAATGACACTTTGAAAACGAGTTCTTTAATTACATTATTTGCACATGAGTTATTATTGCAGTACATTGCGTATGCATACACATAGCAGGCAACACCAAACTGTGTCCGGAAGTGTGTCTCAGTTATTTAGCCGATTAATGAAATAATTGAACGTCCTTCTTTTAGGTTTGCGTTGATTGGGCATCCGTTATGAAGGCCGGCTGGGAGATGGCCTGGTTCCTAACGAAAAGGACTCGAAAGTGGAACGTTGCCACGTTCGACTACAACACCACCGTCGGCCCAAAGGTATAGGCACGAGTGACTCTATCTTGGGCACTGTAAAGTGGCATTCACACCAGCGGACTGATAAGTCACGCGACCAAGTTGGTCGCAAATGGTCGCTTTGGTGACTGATTCTTCAGCGCCGCGACTAAAGTCGCAATGTTGCAGAACCAACCAGCGGCGCAGAGGTATAGGACGTCCGAAAATTTGGAGGACGCTTCACCTTCGCCTTTAAGAGTGGAACGCGATAGCATTAAAAGGTCCCTGGCTGCTTATCAGGCTTTTTTTCTCGCATATTCAGATTACAATCTGACGCTATCACGTTTGTAGGTTGTGGTTAAGTTGTACTTTACGATTTTTCTGACGGATTTTACTTTATAAATTCAATTTTTGTTCACTAACGCCTTGCGCCACGCGAAGGGCCTGTCCGGTCGGGGTGGTTCGGGATGATGTGGCTCGGCATGATTGTTTTCACCAATGACGACGGCGTTTACGCCGACGCCAGATTTTCTGCGACACGGGGACCTTAACGCTGTCACGTTAATACCCTGATGGCTATTTTATGTGGCCATGGTTGCGCGAGCTGACGTGAACGGCAGCAATCACGAAGGGAGAGGGGAGGTGTTGAGGTTGAGGTTAAGAAGAGACACATACTTCTGCAGCCTTAATGAGAGCACGGCTCAGTGCCTGTGGGGAGAAAGATGACAGAAGAATGAGGGAAGGATTAGAGGGGTAAGGTGGCGCCCCCTAGCGGAACTGACATTTCGGTGAGGCCACGGGCAGTATCGCGCTCGTCGGTGTGAACTTCAGTGACCGTGAGTCGGTCGCCAGACGCGGTCGGTTGCACGCCCTCTGTCAATCGCCGGCGTGAATGCGCCCTAACCCCAACACGGTTCTATATCGCGAAGTGGCAAGAGAACTTAGTCACAGCAAAGCAGAGACGTAAACGTCTCCGCTCTCCTCAAACTTGAATAAAACTGCCAAGATTGGTCAACAAGGGAGCACAAAAGTGCTCCCTTGTTGTGATGCCCTGGAAAGCATCAACCCGATTATTTTGTTAGCCCAGAGTCAATCGATACAAGCCTTCACGTGACCGCTTTGTCTTAAATAAGGGACAATAAAGCATAATATATATACTAGGCCGAAACTTGGCCGAAACTGTGCCGAGAAAAAATGGCCGACGCCGCAAAAAAAAAAAAAAAATGCTTGGATTGATTGACGTCACATTCCTCAGGGCGGTTCCTGTAAACAAAGGAAATTAGTGGCTTTGAAAATAAAATTTGGTAAATTTCGGTCTGGGTGGGAATAGAGCCCTGGCCTCTGGGGTGCGATACGAGCACGCTTCCCTGAAGCCACGGCTGCGCCACGGTTGCAGCTTACTAAAGGTGTGCCTAGTGCGTGCGTGATTGCACACGTCACGCTGCAGCCATCTCTCTGACTGAAGGTGTGGCCTAGCGCGTGCACTAACATGCTGCACTTTAGGTACTACGTTAAGTGTTCATATGGGGCATTCAGGAGGTCGCCTTAGTGCCACACGCGTACTTCCCTTTGCGGCTCGTTATGTCTTAATGCATCACCGGTATGTTTTACAAAGAAGTCTAAACCCGATTGTATAACTTCATGTATTACCAAATGTGCGGTAGGCTTTCGCCTTCTTGTGTTACAAGAGTGTAACATATGCCAAACTTTTCATTTCGCGCCTCGCTAATTTGCTGGGAAGACATGCTGTGCTGCAAAACGCGTTTGCAGAAGATGAACAGTTGCATATAATTTAAATTGGCCACTTGAAGAAAGCTTCGCTTCACAAAGATTCCAAAGCGTGCGTCGCATGTGCTTATTTTTTTTTTTTTTGTTACTGCGATAGCAATGTGGACACTCCAGGCAAATTTTGGCCACTGGCGTTGCCGATATGTTCCGTATATATTTATAAGTATGCTATATCTGTTCTGTATATACTTCTTTAGGTATGCTGTAATATGCAAGGTAGATGCTATACTAGTTAACCGCCAATTTTGCTCTGACCAAGCCTTTGTTCCTTGACTGGGTTATTCCTCCAAATTTTTGAGAACCGCACAGCGCATGCAAAATTTAGGTAAATTTTCATTCAAAGCCTATGCCTTTTATCCTAAATCTACCGAATATTAAAAATTGCAAGAAAAAAAATACCGGTGCTCACAATCTTAAAATGATGCAAAGTCACTGACGCCACTCTTTACGGGCAGCGCAGTGGCACTTGTGGGATGCCAGTACAGGCACACGCCTTTTACACAGCGTGTTGAATCTTTTAAGGGTGCCGTGGCACCCGCGCAATATATATATACAGGGTGTTTCATTTTAGCTGCACCAAAATTTTAAAAATTGATTGTGGCAGATAGCACAATTGTAATCCTTGATCTAAACTAATCGATGAGGCGGCCATTACTTCCACGAGAAATAAAAACGTCGAATTGAGTAATTAACATAATTACGCTAATTAACTTTTTAATTATTTGTTTTACGGCACATCTTTCAATCTACGAATTATAGCCGCTGAGTTCGCAAGGCGTATCCACTTGGAACGAATTCTCAGGACTGCACCAGTTTCGAGATATTAATTTTCAAAGTGTCCGACGAAATACATGGGCGTTCCAGTTAACTTTGTGCTTCAATGCATAAAACAGCGTTTTCCCCAAAAAGTTAACTGGAACGCCCATACATTTCGTCGGACACTTTAAAAATTAATATCTCGAAACTGGTTCAGTCCTGAGAATTCGTTCCAAGTGGATACGCCTTGCGAACTCAGCGGCTATAATTCGTAGATTGAAAGATGTGCCGTAAAATCATTAATTAAAAAGTTGACTAGCGTAATTATGTTAATTACTCAATTAGGCGTTTTGATTTCTCGTGGAAGTAATGGCCGCCTTATCGATTAGTTTAGATCAAGGATTATAACTGTGCTATCTGCCACAGGCAATGTTTAAAAATTTGGTGCAGCTAAAATGAAACACCCTGTATATGTAATAATGCAACTGATGGTGGCCTGTTCCGGACCACCGTCATCTGCACTTCTCCCATCGAAGAGGCAGGACGTGTGTCGAGTGAGCTCCTTGAACAACTCTTTGCAATGAGATGAACGCGATTTTACTCGTGTATCCAGGCGACGTACGTAATGCTAATGCATTTCTCTCGCATTTACTGCTAAATCGCCTCTAAAATTTTCTCTCTCTCTCCTTTGCACACGATTTCTTGAACTACAGATGAAGCACGCCTACAAGCTCTACAGTGGCAAGCGGCTCGGATGGGCCGTTGATGACGTGGAGTTCGACTTGGACGCCAAAGATTATTGCCGCGAGGCATTTTCACTCGTTCAGTTAGTAGCTCAAGGCAGGCCCGGGCGTACACCACATCTGCCCTGAAGAGCGCTACGCGAACACGCCGAGTTTTTTTTTTTTTTACCACCCGGAACCGAGCGTGGTGCACTATTATATAAGAAACTTGTGCGATAGCTTTCAATTGACGAACGTGTATATAAGGTGCAGTATACGCGCTTCGCGTGATTGGGAATAATTAAAGCGAAAGTGCGAAACCACGTGCGTGTAATGTACAAGTGCGTATGAGCCGTATGCATGATAATCTGAAATGCACGATAATAGGCATTATTGTTAATGACGGTAATCTGCTTTACCCCAATTCTGAGTTCCGCTTAAATGAGTACCGAGACATTTTTTTACTTGCATTTTGTGTGTACTGGCAAGCCCTGATGAAGGCAAGTTTCGTTGTCAAAATGTTGTCTACACAGCGACAATCCTTGTTCATCACTGTCAATCGTGGTAAACCTCAGGGTACAATAAATTAAATACCTTTTCTACGAACAAGTTTGTTTCGTTTCTCAGGAGGCGTACGTGCCATGACGTCATAACGTACATCGTGGTCACTAGGGAGCAGCACGTTCCGACCATAAAATCCATATCTAGGGACCTTAACCATAGAGTTTCCGACAATACGTACACTATTGCATGAAACACTATGGTTGCGGCGCTTTGGCACTAGCTCCTGCTAGGACATACCATCTCGTCTGCTGTTAATTCTCAGTGACGTAGAAAAAGTGATATCACGTGATAGCTGCTAAGTCCGAAGTGGTGTCTGGCAAAGAACCCCAGGTGGCCCAAATTTCCGGAGTCCCCCACTACGGCGTGCCTCATAATCAGATCGTGGTTTTGGCACGTAAAACCCCATAATTTAATTTTTTTTGCAACTCCAGTGGTTCATGCAGACGTCGTATATATGTGACGTCTTGGCTGCAAAACCTAGCGCATACCTCCCAATCTGGCAGCAAAGGCTTTTAGCGTGCGAGTAACCTGGCGGAATCGCCGCGTTACGGTGGCTAGAAGGGGACCATAGCTGCGTCGTCCACCGTCGTCGAAGCGTGTGCACGCGGCGACACTATATGACAATGAACGTGAAAAGGCCATTAGCGTAAAAAGTGAGCTATCGTGAAATTAACCTAGTAAACTAACTGGAAGTGTTCACACATCTCTCGATTTGTGTATACTGAGGCACGAGCAAGTTCGCGCACCTCTGTCGCTGTTGCGCAGACGGTTTGCGGGCGAGAGGTAACATTTCGATTCGCGTCGACAGCCGTGCGTGTATTACGGCACTGGAAACTGGGACAGCAGTTTTGAGGGTGTAAATATCAGCCAATTATATCAGCCAAACGTCGTTTCCGTTTCGTTTTGGGGGTACGCGTGAAAACTCGCTGGGCTCCGGTCGAACATACTACGTCTGACAGTTGCTGCGGCATCGAGCAGAAAACCATGCTGTGCCTGGGGAATGAAACACGCTATCTACAATGCAACAATCAAGGCTTTAATCGCCAGAGAGCTGCGTGAGCTCCGGCAAAAGCGCGAACGCGTCTCGTGATGTCGCATTCTACGTCACAGGGATAGCAGCGCCGATCTCCGCAGTGGCGGCTTTCGGCACCGCACAGCAAGGTCGAGCAAATCGGAGCGCGTGCGAAAACGTCACCATATTCTGCTCCCACGTGACCACCTTCTGCGGGAAAGCTATTTAGCAAATTATGTAGAGCGCTCTGAGCCTTGTCAACATTCCTTTAGAGGTCTAGGATTTTCATCTAACACAAAATGACAAGTCGATAATGTGCCCATATCCACTGGTAGCATGATATACAAGCGTTTCCCGCCGTCGCATGTGAGGGCAACCAACAACCTCCGCTCGGAAACTGTCGAGATACGATTCGAAAAGCGAACCATTCGCTTAGCCTCGAGGGAGTGGTTGGGATTGATTTTTAATACAAAAGCATGAATCTGACCAATCAAGTGAGAGCAAGAGAACGGTTCACTTTTCGAACCGTTATAAGGTCGTACCCTAGGTCTGCTCTATCTGTCTGTCCTTTTCGTTACGCCATCATTGAGTTGTCTTCAGGCCACCGCCTCGTGTTCTGGCTTCACACTCGCGCTACGATGAATAAACTCTTGTCCCTGTGACAGTGTGAAGTTGGGAGATGGATGCGCTAATCACTGCACTATAGTGCAGCTTAGGCGCTTGGCGATTAATGCAGGAGTTCCTGCTCGTCAATGCATTCAGTGAGTGCTGACGTCGGGAAACTATAGTGGCATCTGCGCCCACATTTCGGAGGCCTGGGAATGTACAGTGCTCACGGATTGAAATGCGACAATTTAGGCCTTACCAATGCGCATGCTTTTGTTTCCACCGTCGGTAGTTTGCGTGACATCGGCGCAATCTCAACTCGTACGCTTAGATCAGAGTCCAAGTCACCTTTCGTGACCAGATTGGAATCAACAAGATATGGTAATCTCGAGTAATTGCACAGAAAGAGAGTTCTACCTAAAATTTGCCTGTCGCGTTTCAATCCATGAGCACTGTAAAATATTGTAGCAATCGATAACGACATTGGATGCATCGCAAAGTATTTCTTGAGGCAGCATCTGGTGTTGTCGCAATAAATGTGATCAGGACTGCAGGAATCTTTAAAAGGAAGCTCTACCTCCGGAGCTCCCATTAAAATACATGTAAAAGTAGAAATAGGTTTGCTTGGTATCCACTGCACAAAGTTTTGTCTATAGATTTGGCAGCAAAATGTTTATTTGAGGCTGTTAATTTTTTTTTCTTTACAAGAATTGCTGAACACCCACGGCTACTGCTGTAAGAGTAGCATTTGGTACATCCATCAACCCCGATCAGACAGACTACTGCTACCGTTAGACTGGATATGCTGCAATGAGATTGGTTGGTTGGTTGGTCTTTACATGGAATAATGCAAACCACTACTAGAGGATCGGCCACGAATCGAGCGGTAGAAGAGAAAAGAGAGAAAATAAAAATAAATTTGTGAGATTAAAGAAGTTATTAAAGGAGTATAAATAGTACACTAATAAACATAACGAAGGAACATGATTTTGTGAACTGCTATGAAAATGGTATAATGAATAAGGCATCCAGCAAGTAAAAGAAGCATTTCCTTTATTATACACCAGGTGTCGCTACCACTGAACGCAAATGGGAATATGGCTACACTGTTTGGCAGACAAGGGGGAAAAGAACGACGTCACCAGATCGAAACATAGAAAAATATAAACAAATAAGCTCCGACTTGGGCCGTATGTCTGCTCCATGCCAAAACAACCATGAGGGAAAAAAAAAAAAAAAAACGACACCCGAAAAGATTGGTCACAAGTAACCCGGCATCGCAGGTTGTATGCATAAGTAGTTTGAGCTTGTGCTTAGCCACAACGATTAAACAAAGACCAACTTCAACGAAATTTCACTGACTAAATTGGTTAATAGTTATGCTATCAAAGCAACCTCGGGGATAAGCTGCAGGGCTGGTTGTCCATCTTAAAAGAATTAACATCCTTTATATAACACCTAAGCAGACATTAGGGGCACCCGGTGGTTAGCGAATTTAAGATGGCCTCCGAGATTTCTTGGAGGTCGCGTAAGGGCACCGCATTAGTTCTCAACATACTGGGTTCTGCACCATATCTGGCGTGTGGTAATGGAAGCATTATTTTTCAGTTTCGGTATTACAAATGTATAGCTATGCTAGTTTCTCGTGACACATTCACACATTACTTAAACATAAAATTTTACATGGAGGCTGCCCTAAATTTACGCTATCTAGGCTTTGTATGCAGCCTGAAAAATTTTGCTGCAGTTGGCCTTTAACATAAGACAAGCACAAATAAAAAAACAAATTACAGCATATGTACACGTTAACGTTTCAGTCGCGAAAGATAAATATAAATACGACACATTCGGTAGCCTGCAAGACAAACACAAGTGTTCATTTCTTTTTTGGCTCACGTCGACAACGCACGCTTCAGTCCAAGCATGCTTGGGACTGTTACGTTGATAATGAAATCACACTAACAAAGGTTCACGCACTTCAATGTTGCAGTCTTGTTCGTTGCAAATGCTTCTGTATAGTCCCGGCACCGGAACATCCCAAAAGTCCATGCTACATCTATGTCTTGGGTATCGTAACATGCCTTGGCTAGCTTGTGCAAGCAGTGAAACAATATTGCGCAAGAGCTTACTATCATATAAAATCGATCGCTCCTATGAGCAAATCATACCTCTCGGTTACAGACATCACAAATGAGGGTTAAAAACGTGGATTTAATGCACTGGCCATTAGACATGGCTGCAAGTCTGTTATGGTCACATGGTCCTCCAGTAACACAGATTCATCTCACAGGCGTTACCAGACGTTGCATAAATAAGCCAGACAGATATAAACAGCTCTTCTGACTAAACTACTGGATTGATAGTGCTCGACATTCACATGGAGGTAGCATTTTGTGGTGTAGTTTGTTTCATACCCATTTCATTTGAAGTATATCAAAAGCAAGTTTATGCATTACTTAGCATCGATTCCAACCAAAAATTACAATTCTGTCAGTAATGCAATCGTGGCAGACGTCTTTTACAGCTCCAACAAGACACAACACACGATAACTAACTGCTTTCTGTCCTTGCATCGTCACAGACCGGGTGTAGTTGCGACGTATTCTGGACAAAAAGGCCAAGTATTGCCGCTCCACGATATTATTAAGCAAAATATACCACAAAATGCTATTTCTGCGTAAAAGTTGAGCATGGACAAGTAATGATTTTGTTGGTAGAGCAGTTTCGTTTACACATGTAGTATATCCGAGCGGCAGCACTGTCAAAACGTCAAGTACCGAGGCAAGAATCACAGTCTAACACGAGAAAAGTACAGCACCAACAATAATTTCACATAAAAAAAAGTGACAGAATACAAATGGATACCTTTCATCAAGTTTGCAGGGCTAGAGTTGTGTACAAGCAAAAGTTCTGTAATATATATGTATATATATATATTTATGTATATAAAAAAAGGCAATAGACCTATAGTGATGACAGAATACGTTGAGACAGCTTGTACATGTTCTATGATCTACTGATAAATGTGTGGGGTATAGTAACTAAGCTGGGCAGGGCAGGAGCTGTTACTTCGATTTGACAACACGTAAACGAATAAAGCTACTATGATACAAAAAATGGCAGTAAAGTTGCCAGAGATGTAAAAAAATAATGGCCTGTGAAAATATGGTGCACACAGGCCCTTTTTACATGGCCACATTTACTTTGGAACCAGGAGAAGAATAGCATAAATGCCGTACAACTCTAGATGACCCTAGGTAGTCCTCGGCAGTAAGAACTCACTATTTTATATGAAGTTTTGGCAATGAGGGAAGGTGATATGGTCATAAGGATTTAAGGGGAAAATAGTTGACACACAAACAGCACTGGCATCAACAACTGCGTACAGGTATTGAAACACTACTAATCTCATCAAATACTGTTGCCTTGTAATCACTTTGTGTACCAGAGACTTGGCACAGACTTTCAGCATATGCCAGAAGGCTCTAGGAACCCAATTTTCCAATGATTTGCAGTGACACAACGCCCTTAGCCACCCACCATCAAGCACAGTGCATGAGTTCAGCACTCTCATGTCCCTATAACAGGCATGTCTATTACCACAGCCACGTGGGCACCTTTAAGCCCGCTTGAGTCTATCACGATCAAACTCAAAGCAGATAGTGGGTTGATACATGGTCATTTTCGAGCATGCTTGACTTTTGCTCTGTCACTCAACCATGAGTTGATCACAATCAAATTGCAGGCGTGTAGATGCTGCAACGTGAAAAGTTTCAAGCATGTTTAACATTTATCCTGGTTGGCTCAATTGGAAAATAAAATTCTCTAGTAAAATCGAAAGGGAAAACATCTGAAGTAAAAAATAGGTTGTGCTAAGACAGTTGCTAGTGGAGATCAAATTTATTAAGTGTAGGCCTACCTTATACCTGGAAGTGGATAAATAAAGTAGGTCTTTCCCACAAATGAATTGCCTCCGATGTTTTAATTTTGCTGTAACAGAGAATTTGCAAACATACTGTTTTCTGTTGCAGACATATAAAGTGACGTCTGATACGTTGGAAATCAACCAGAATCAATGTCTCGATGACTGTTGCGCCGTTTAGAAGTGCTTTACTGCAACTGCGCTCAGAAATTTCCAATTCATTTTAATCAGCTGCCTGCCTATGTGACAAAGGTACAAAAGTCCTGCATCATCGTTCACAAAGAAAAAAGAAAGGAAAAAAGAAAAAAAAATGCTGTATTGTCCACAACCCGCATTTAGCTCGTCAGAGCTTTCCGTCTACCATGTAGTAAATTGAGCAATAAGATAACATTTCAAGTTCTATTGCCTTTTTTTGTTTGAGCTGAGCAAAGAGGAATAATCAACCATGCTTTTCAAATGCACAGGCTAGGCCTAGTGATATGCATGCAAGTGCTGTTATCGACAGTTGGAAGTGTGAATGGGACATTTCAAATGTTCAAATGTTAAAAGCTGGTAATGACGGTTGAGGTAAACAAAAAAAGGGCATGGTTATTTAGAAACTTGTTGCAAGGTGCACCGCTGATTAGAAAATGTAAACCAACGGCACCATTAATTGACCTTTACTAAGCGTAATCTTGCCAGCGATTGAAACTGTCCCATTCATGTACCATTTATCCATGACAATAGTTCCCAAGTAACCAAACCTATTGCTTTGTGCATCCCAGAAAGAATGAAAGGTTTGTCTACGCACAAAATGCAGTGCATTTTATATATGCAATGCAGCTCATGTTAAACTCAAGATGCTAAGGTATAACCTTTCCATGCTGCAAGTTTTACTATGTGCCAACAGACAACACATGGCACATTCGGGCACAGAAATTAAAGGTGAAGTGGATTATAGAGTGGGTAAACCAAGGATAAGATTAATGTAATGAAACACTGGTCAGCGCATATCTCGTACTACACCAGCAAAGGGTTCATCTTGTATGTGACGTGGTCAAAAAAGCAATTCTTGATATGTTATCAAACCAGAGAAGCCTGACCAATGGCTTCTGGTAGTCATTAGCCTCCCAGCACATCAACAACTAGCCTGATATTCTTTTGTTCTTTGCACAAGTTTGTTCTGCACCATGAAAAACTAACAAAAAGATGAGGCACTGACCTGTGACACATCATGCGCATATCGTCACGACTACTGTCACGTGCGACACACATCATGTGGCAAAGCCTAGGACTGCAAGGCCTGCTCATTGAAGTGAACATTAAGCCCCTGTCTATCAAACGACAAACATCTACCATCGCATGGCCACCGTCACATCTGACACACGTATTGACATGTGACACCAAGCAAATTCTAGGGCTGCAAGGCATGTTTAATGGATTAGGCACCAATCTGTGACAGACCATACTACTGTCACAAGTCAGGAGATTTTCCACAAATGTTACATGCATTGACATGTGACAAGGTCTAGGACTGCAAGGCCTGCCCAATGAAGTGAAGGTGGGCACCGATCTGTGACAAGACACATGTTATCACATGACTACTGTCAACAGATCTGACATGCATGACATGTCTGCTGTCACATGAATACTGCAGCACCTGTCACATGTGACAAGATCTAGGAGTGTAAGGCCTGCTCAACAAAGCAAAGATTAAGTACTGCTTTAAGATGTCCAACATAAGTAGCAAGCTTTGTGAAGCTTATTAAAACAGCAGAACATTAAGTACTCATCGACAGTGAACACAAAGCAGCCGGCTTGCTTGCAAAAAGTTGAGATAGGCTGCTGTTCTGCTTTAACCTACTAGAACACAGCATATAAAACAGCAACTCAAAACTCCACAGTACAAAAAAAATGAGGTTGTACATAGTATAACACAACGTAAATGTTTTAAGAAATGAGAGAGAACAAAGTGACGAATCTTCACAGCACAAGCACAACCGTCATAAAAATTACCTTCGCACTATTGTACAAACTTCAAAGTAAAGATCTACAAAAAGCACTGCAGTTCTTGAAAAGGGAACATAAAAAGATCTACAAAAGTATTGCATTTCTTGGAACAGGAACCAAGTTCAGATGGAAGTGGGCACTGCCTCCAACCCTCTAACAAAATCCTGTTAGTTAAAATTGTGACACACTATAAACTAGCACTAGAAGAGACAGACAGATCCTTTCACCAAACCAGTGAATGCTCAAGCGAACACAGCAAGACGAGCAAACGGCCGCCACGGAAGAAAATATGTGAAAGGGGAAGACTTGCTTAATGCAACGATGACTGGATCCGCACAGGAGCAGACACCTTATCACTGTGACCTCAAGAACTTCTTTGGGCGCTTCAAAGATTTCATGTACAGAGCGAAGCATTCAAGTAAGGATTGATAAGAAAGCATCCTCTTGAGGATAACCAATGCAAAGGACCTCTGCTGAAATGCTCTACAAAGCGATAGTACAAGGTTATCAAAAAGTCTCATGAGCAATACAAGAAGTCTTTACATTAGAAAAAAACTGTGGCTGCACTCTGAAAACAGTTACACCCTTTGGGGCGTATCTCTGTGCCGCAAACAATAATCACTATCTATCTTGAGTGCCTTTCCTTTCTGTAATGCCGCGTGCCGATACTTCCAGGTCACGAATGGCATGTGCGTTATCAGCATGACGTGGCATTCTTGACAAGAAAGTAGCGAGCTTTTGAAAGCATAAAAAAAAAAAAAGACCTTGGGTTGCGGGAAGACTGGTCAGGTCCCTCGTCCGAAACACCGTTGGCAAAAGAAAAGCCGCTGCCCGTGCTCTTTTGACGAGGGCTCGTTGCTCCTCGAGATGCAGAATTTTCAAGAAAGGAAACGCAAGCAAGACAGATGGCGATTGTTGTTTTCAAAGATACGCCCCAAAAGGTGTAAACAGTTAAAGTGTGGCATCACTTGTTGGGCTTGGAAGTCCACTAATAAACCTGTCATTCTAAACATCTGTGATGTGATAGCTTTTCACCTGCAGTACTATTCCAAGCAGCCAGCTGTATTTTCTAACTATTGAAACTTCACGAGCCTAGGCCAGTGCACACTTCCGAAGTCCTTTCTTTTCTGAGAGAGTGACCAAGGCCACACGTGGAAGAACGAACTCTTGCGCTAATGAATGTGCCCACAAGAAAGTAGGGCAAAGCACAGACGTGGCGCTGTCTTTTGCTTTACTTTCTTGCGGTCATGTCTGTTAGCGCTGCCTTTCTACGATCCAACTTGCCCCATTAATGAGCTTGTTAAATGAGCGCCCACCTTCTATCAATCCCAACGGCACAATCCGCAGAGGTTACGTCTGCTTAATACTGGGAGCGAAGTTTAGTTTTTACTAGGGGTGTGTGAATATTCAATATTTCTAATACGAATCGGATAGTTCTCACTCTTCGATTGGAGAATGTACTCCAAGTTGACGAATATTTGTTTCGCTCGAATACTAAGGTGCAGAAAGAGTTTTCAAAGTCTTCAGGAGAAAAGGCCAACGCAAGTCGAGAGTATTCCAAATGATTCTGCTGCAGGAGAACCATGGTTGTTGCACACATGCACAAGCTTGTGATGTGAATGCATAGAGGAAACCATTTATGCACAATGGTTTCCAGAAGTTATAACACGAACGTCTCACCTTAGGCCAGTTTAGGAATTTTCTCTCCAGATTTAGCTAAATCTACTTACTATTTTGGCAATGTCGCCATGCTTGGATCTCTTAAAAACGATGTGTGGCACTGGGGGGAACTGTATGACAATGTGCTTTGCTCCTTCAATGAGCACTACGGTCATACGTGCATTTGATAACATGTTTTTTGTTTGCTGAATTACTGTCATTGTCATAGTGCGCCAGATACAGTGACACTTCTTTTGTTCTCATTTACAAGCTTTTGAAATAAGCTGCAATCCATTTGATAGCGGCATTAAATGTATAAAACGTAAATAAGCCTCTAGTTGTCATTTATATTTTAGAGATTTTATATTTTACTTTGTTTAGAAATGATAAAGTATTCTACATTCGATTAGAAGATTTCACTATTAGCACACCCCTAGTTTATACTCAGTAATGCAGGACAGCACAACATTTACAGTAACAGCACAAGACTGTGACTTTTACTTAAGAGTTTATATGCATAAAAGATGTTCAGGCTAGATTGCATGAGAGGTTCCTGGAACCTCACAATGCAAGGTTCCTGTGAGGAATTCAGAGTTCTCATGGAATTCCCACTCTGCACACTTAAGCTCGTGAATGTTCGTACACAGCGTACTTCATATGCCCCTCTGACCCTTTGTACATTTTTTTTTTTTTCAGATTAGCAATAAGCCAATAGCTTCACCACCATCTGGATGATGTGTGAAGCTTTGACTCAAACCAAAGTGTGTAAAGTCCACGCAAGGGCCTTTGGGAACACCATTACAAGACTGCTCATAATGTCTCTTGGTTGTTTCACCTTAGCTGAGCCAATGTAAGCCTAGGTTATACCAATATGAAAGCAGCAGTGCACCCATTCACCTCCATCCAGTTGATGTTTGAGGCCTTCATGCAAACCAAGGCATCCTACACATCTGCAAAGGCCAGAAGCGCTTGACAATACACAAGACCGCTTCTGATGCCTTCTGGCCGTCTCACTTTGCGATTGAGCCGATGGAAGCCAATGTTCAACCAATATGAGACCAATGCTCCTATATGAGACTCACTCCTATTCAGTTGGTGTGAGAGGCCTTTATGCAAACCAAGGTAACCTACAGAGTCCGCAAAGTCTGCACAAAGGCCTTTGATAATGCACGATGATACTGTTACTGATGCGTTCCGACTGTTTCACTTTAGGACTGAGCCAATGAAATCCAAGGCTGAATCAATGTAAACCCAATGCATGCATTGATCTACATCTGGTTGATGTGTAACGAGTTTTTGCAAACCACAAAGCATGCGAAAGCCCAAGAAAATACACAACAAGACTGCTTCTGTTGTCTTCTGGCTGTTTCGCTTTAGGATTGAGCCGATGGAAGCCAATGCACCATTGCTTGACTCACATTCCTGCTGTCTCGTGTCCTCCGGGCAACTGTTGGTGCACCGACCTTCAAAACACGCGACTGGATGTCTTCTCCCGCACAACTGCACCTGACACTCGCTACCAATTCAGAAGTCCTCGGCGTCCCTGTAGCTGGGCTCAGTGGAGACGAAGTAGTCGTCGAAGAAGCCGAAAAGGTACTCGAACGTGGGCCGCTTCTCGGGGTCGGCCTCCCAGCAGTTGAGCATGATGTTGTAGACAGAGTCCGGACATTCACAGTTGGTCGGCTTGGGCATCCGGTAACCCCGGTCCACGTACTCTATCACCTGCCGATTGGGCATCGCTGGAACACGAAATAATGTCACAAAGCTTCAGAAGAATGGTGGTGAACTACGGGGCAGAACGGTGTTTGCTTTGCAATTCCACGGTCTGTGTTCTTGATCGGTTACCTACCACTGTCAGTGAGTAGTGATTAGCTACACCAGTGGAAATGGATGCGGCACCTTCGGCAACCTTATTTTTGTCACGTCTATCACAAGCAGCCAAAGCATGACCTTTACTCCAGGGAGATGTCGTGGTGGTTGTTTACACCACCCAAAACAGAATGCACCACCGAAAATAATCAACTCAGATTATGCCTTAACGTAATACGCAAAGGGCGAGAATAAGAGCTTTAACACAGTGCAAACTAGCCTTTTTTACTTTTTTTTTAGGGTACTTCTATTTGTTTTGAGTGTTGCAAGTGTTTCGTGCACTAAGAAGTTCAATATATGTAATGACAAAAAGAAAGACCTTGCACTATGGTCTCCATCACAATGGGGGAACATACCCGGGTAAGGGATCTGCCCATGGGTGATGAGTTCGTAAAGCAAGATGCCGTAGGACCACACGTCGGACTTTATGGAAAACTTGCCATACAGGGCTGCCTCGGGGGCCGTCCATTTGATGGGGAACTTGGCACCTGTGTGTGTAGGAGATGCATGTCCTTCATCGGGGGCCAGATGACTGGCAAATTAACCTTTGGGTTAGGTTTAGGATGACTGGTTAAATGCAGTAATCACGACTGCAGTAGCTGTTACGGATTCCTTCAGCTCTCGTCCCCCACCATAACCACATGCCCACGCTTTTATCACACTACAAAACTAGCTAACCTAACCTAAGCTCCACAAATCTATACTAAGGTTAAATGGGTTAGGTTTAGGATGACTGGTTAAATGCAGTAATCACGACTGTTGTAAACTGCAGTAGCTGTTATGGATTCCTTCAGCTCTCGTCATGTTCACATGCCCACCCTTTGGTTACACTACAAAGCTAGCTAACCTGGCATAACCTCCACAAACCTATACTGAATGTGACTGACTGTGACACGACAGACGCCAATGACACTGGACATGTCCAAGTGAGTCAACAGTCCGTAAAAACTACCTGCTGCAAGTAAACTGCATGAAATTATGCAACGCTTACTGTATCCCAACAGAAATTGTGAGAACACAGGTGACAAGGTCTCAGGCCGACACCTACCTTGCCTTGCGGTGTACTCGGAGTCTTCAATGATCCTGGCCAGTCCAAAGTCCGCGACCTTGACCACGTTGTTCTCACCGACGAGAATGTTACGTGCAGCCAGGTCACGGTGGATCAACTGTTTGCTCTCCAGGTAGGCCATGCCGCTTGCAATCTGCGCATGGCACGGGAATGCTTCCTGCTGAATCTTCGCATCACTATATAAAATGACATGTAAGAACTACTCGTTGCTTCCCGAAGGCTTGCACATCACTCCATTTATCGTTTCCAACTATGGGCACGCTATATTTCACTGATTGGTTGATTTATTATGAATTTTTGTAAATGTTTATCAAAAAACACATGTTGCCAGCTTTTACACAATGTTGAATTATTACATGAACGAATGTCAGACGATGATCGGTGAAGTGAAATGTTTCAGCTATTTAGCAGTTCGCAGGTGCATGTGGGACAGTCATACCATAATCTCTTTCAACAATAATCACACCGAAAGCATCACAGCTGTGAAAGTCCCATCTCTCTTAGGCATCTCGCAATAGACATTTTCCAGCTAATTTAGCTTCACAAGACATACTACCTTGTCATACTTTGCAATAAATTCATTGTGCTGCTATCATGGCATGCATTACATTACATCCAAACTCTGCCAAGACAACATTGCTGATAAACAATGAAGTTCAATGACTTTTGTTGAGTTTCTTATGTACAGTGAAATCTCGATATAACGAACTTCAGGGGACAGCGGTAAATTGTTCGTCATTCTGAAAGGTCGTTGTAGTGAAAGCTTCAAAATTAACCATTCCACCCATCAATCCATCAGTTCATAAGTTGTCACCATAAGCTATCCACAAAAAAGTCGCTGTTGTCTGTTGGCTCGTGCTGTTGCTATTTTTCATAGATTCTGCTGCCAAGCACCATCGAAGCACTGCATATAAGAGTGGCACGCGCAAAACAGGTGCTGACGCCAAGAAAACTACCGTCAAAAAGGAAGCTCCATGTCACCTCCGAAGCGCAATGTTGCTTGTTGTTTGTTTTTCCTTGCTGTGGGCACTGCAACTGTCTCGCTGGAGGTGGACACCTGAACTATTCCAAAGCGCAAGCATATGACACCGTCCGGAAAGAGCAAAGTGCGACCGTGTGGCATCCCCTCGGGTTTACGTTTCTCCGTGGGTGTAGTTGGTATGCCCACAGAAAGAACCGCAAAAGAAAGAGGCGCGCCTCCGTTCCTAGGCAACAGTTGCCTGGGTGAAGCATGCGGTCGTAAAACCTGATACGTCGTCGCCTCCGCAATAGACTAAAAAATATTTTTCTTGGCCGCGATCTCAGCTTTTCCGAACCAATGCGCTGTGGTGTCCACTTTCTGCATCTTGTTGTCTGCTAGCCTACTGTTTCGGCTGCCGTGAAGGATACACGGAATCTAAGAATCCCCAGATTTCTGAATATTAGTTTCGTAGAACTGAGGCATTGTTAACATGACATGGAAACTGAACAATAATTGTTATTCTGAAGTTCATAGTACTGAAATATTGTTACGTTGAAACTATAATGAGCAAGAGATTTCTGAAAAGTTAGTTAATCTGAAAAGTTTGTTAATGTGGTGTTCGTAGTAATGAGGTTTCACTGTATTCAGTCCACTATTTTTTTTTCAGACCACGCTATCAGCACACAAATTTCCACAGTCCCATTGTGTGTTCTATACAGAGGGAGTCTACTGTATCCCAATCCTCATCATCACATAATTGTACCATAGGGATATCCCTGTTATCAAGTTAGCGCTTGGTGCAAGACGCACTTTCCGAAACTGCATGAACACAGTCACTTACTCATTCAACAACGAGAGAGGAAAATCAAATTGCGTGTGCAATGAGGACACTGTTGTACAATTTGGAATCTACATGTACGGTGACGCGTGTATCACCGCACACGTGGAAGGAGATGACCCACAAGTTTTTTGATAAACGTCAATCATGCTCGTTGCTACCGTTGTCATACTAGCGTTGCCCGACTTTCCAGGCACAAGTTCACTCAATAAGTGATGAATTCTTTGTTCACACTTTCTAGAGGTGCTTTTACTTCTTCACCTGTCACTACACCGTCACGATAGGCAAAACATCTCAAAATTCGCTGCATTGCCAACTGAACAACCTTTCCGACTGCACTACCTGTGTGGTTAATCGGGTAAGACAGAGAACATCTCTCAAAACTCTCACAGATTATTAGTAAAGTTGGCAGTTTCGTCCTACGGGCAAAGCATTGACAGTGATAGCAAGGTTTCATGTCGCCCTCCAACTCCTTGGACAATATTCTAACAACACATGGGGAGAACATGTTGGCACGACGTAGTACGCAAGATAACTGCTGCTGCAAAGCAAGAAGCAAAGCAAGCTACCATGCTGGCATGATGAGTGCCACCAGTGCCTTCACAGGCATTGCATGTTGGTGGTGCAAGAGATGAAAGAGACAGAAAACCGTTAGCGTTTGTCAGTGTACAGCATTAGATAGCGTTATCTTAACGTTTGCTGTTCATATGGCTCGCACCAATGTGGGCACACAGACGCTTAGCATAAGACTAGTGTGCGTACACAATGCCCACGCCAGCAACAGAAGTCGGAACGGTTTTCACTGCCGAACCAATTAAGCAAAGAGTAATGGTGCGTACACTTGGGCTTTGTTGTTTTTGGAGCCAAATGTACTGCGCTGTTCTGGGTTATGCACCGCCGATACCAGGTCAGCGCAATGATGTGAACGTGCCACGAGTGTTCGCATAATTGCTACCGCAACAAAAGCTGACCTGTGCGGCCATGTCGATGAGCGCGGGCAGCTTGAGCCCACGGCCCTCGCGTCCGCGCAGGTGTTCGAGCAGTGAGCCGTGGGCCATGTACTCGGTGACGATGTAGATGGGCTCCTCCTTGGAGCAGACGGCATACAGAGACACCAGTTTCTCGTGACGGAACTTCTTCATGATGGCCGCCTCCTGGAGGAACGCCGCCGGGTCCATTGTGCCCGGCTTTAGAGTCTTGATTGCCACCTCCGTGCTGCCCTTCCACAAACCTGCGAGCGAGTTTCAAAGGCAATGACACTCGCACTGTTCAACCAGTTTCGTCTGCAGCGACACTGCATCGGAAGAACTCCTTGGCCTTATAGGCGTTTGTAGAATTACGCATATCTGCAACTAAAAAGGCGCACGCAGAAAGGTAAAAACATTGATGACAACACAGACTGCACTTCCAACTGCCTTATGTAGCGTGCGGACAATAGTATCCAGTAGGGGCACTCGAATATTTGAAACTCTCTTGAACATCTGAACAGAAGGTAACTTGTATACAGACTTCTTTCTATAAGCTTCATTCTGATAATGTATGACCATGTATGCTCCAATGAGTCCTCAGTATGGATACAAACTGTTTGTTGCTAATGTTTTATATGTGCAATATGCAATCACAGAAATAACCAGCCAACATTTTCAATGCCAGGATGTGAATATTAACATTAATGATCAAAAAGACTTCATTATTTGAAAACCACTTGAAATTCGATATCCAGTTTGATTTAATTTGCTTCCAGCACTATTTGATTAATACTCAACTCAATCTCAAATATTACTGTTTGCACTCCCCTAGTACTCTGCTATCCAATGTAGGAAGCTATGTTGTAAGTTGTCTAAACTGTACTTACAGTTGGAGATACTGAACTGCTTATAAGAGTGACTGTCCATTTTTCTGTTGGCCCATCTTATTTATCTATTTTATTTGTTCTTTTTACAATAGGTGATTGTCATGATGCTGGAGACAAAAGGCAACATCAACAGTCACCTGACAAGGCCTCTAGCACAATATTCATTCACCACATAACGGCATTGGAGAGAGAAAGAGAGAGAAATTACACAAAGGTTAAGAAATGGGTTGTTCATGAATGCTTAATCAGGATTTAGCCTTCTTTAATAACAGCGCAAAAGTAACCAGAAATCCATGTGGCAAAAAAGTGAAAAAGGGTGGGTGACACTTACCGTACCAGACCTCGCCAAAGTTGCCACTTCCCAACTTTCGGATGAGCTGCACTGAGCTGCGTGGGATCTCCCACTCGTCGCGCGTCTCTGGCGACAGGTCCCAGACCACGGGCTTGGGCTTGGGGCATGCGATTGTGAGCTTGTGGCACAAGCCATTTGCACCTTCTGCGTATGCAGACGACGAGATGGTAAACATGACGAAGGATTGTTTACCTCAGAAGAGGGTGTTAGAGAGGTCTTTCACTGACAGACGTGTATCACTTTTCTTTCTTGGCATAAAATTAAGAAGTGCTGACATTGAAAACTAATGATGTGTTTTGGACACCCTTGTACCATGAGAGAAAATCTGAACGTGAACAGAAGAATGTTGACGGCGAAGCCTTTTACAAGGAATTACACGGAAGAGTGATGTGTAGTTGCCTTGTGGCCAGTGTTTCTTAGCGCAATGCAGTCCCAAATGCTGACTTAAGAGCCTGAATCAAACCAGTGCTACAAATGTAGGTGAACTTATAAATGCAACAATGCCTATCAGTTGTTTGTAACTCGTTCACGTTTTGAGTTATGCTGATAGTGCCTTGTTAGGCTAGCTTTGTCGGTGTGTTGTTAGCAGTAGCATCAGAAGTGTGAATATGTGTACAGTTATGACATGCTAAGCCTCTGGAACAGCTCTTCTAGACTAGGACTGACAGAAAATTTTTGTCTTGCCTTCCTAGCTTTGTTAGATGGGCGCCAACTCTGTTATCACAGTATGACATCTCAAATCCTTGAGCGGGCAACAAAGAATGAACTATTCAATCTATTAAAGTGTATCCTTGACGTGACTTCATATGTCGACACAAGTTACGTTTAATGTCCAAATTAAAAAAAAAAAAAAAGAACACATGGCAAATTTCTTGGCTTAGAGCTTGTTTGCAAGGGCAACCTCTGTGCACCACGAACATTGGTGGGTTGGTGTCATGCGGGATCACTGATGCGTGGGCTGGTACAGTAGTCGAAGCCACATTGTGATAGATTTGCCAAAAGCTTTAGATGACAGAATAAGAGGGGAGAGAAGGCAAAAAGTTCGAAGGGCACCGTGCTTTCTGACAAAAGTGACAACAGGGTACCGATCTCGTTGTACCGTGTGGAATGCGGTAAAGCGCACAGTGAAAGAGGAAAAAATGGCTTATGCGACGTGCATCCAGCTATCAGCAAGACGCTGTCATTTGGAGGCTTATGACCAATGGACCAGGTTGATGCATACCTCAGTGGTGGTTTATGAACTCTACCTCCGATTTTCGCAACATGCAGAGTTGACTTGTAAACTAACGCTATGCAGAGAAGCCAAGCATTGTGAAACGGTCACCTTGAAAAAGGATGTTGTAACTGGTGATTCCTTGTGCATTCAAGAAAGTCTGGTACAACCCTATAGTGACGGAGTCGACAGCTATCTGGTAAAGCAAAACCTAGGGCCCCCTTTTGATAAAGCGAAGGTCCCCTTTCGGTACCCCTCGAAAGGGACACTGAAGGCAAATATTAAGCAAACGCGGACTGTTAAAATGCCATTCCAAAAACCTCGCAGCGCTTGTTTCGTGCCAAGAAAAGGCTTCGTTTACGAGAGAATCATGTCTGAAGGGTCCGCCTACCTTAAGTGCAATTCAAATTGCCCCGCACGGGGGAGTGGTGACACATATGCCATCACCGCCCTTTACTGCTGTCTCGTAGTAAAACAGCGCCCGACAGACAAAGCTATGGGTTTTTTGCGCTAAACGCAATCGCGTTGCCCTGGAGAAACCGAGCCAAGACAGAGTGCTGTAGAGTGGACCGTTCGGGAATCCCACGACGTCACATAGATGAGGCATTCTTTGCTACTTTCAGTTCGTGTGAGTTTCGTGAGTCAGCAAAACCAGCACAGCACTACGCGATAACGAAACTAGTGAAACACAAAGTCGCGGGGGGCACAGTGACAAAAGAAAACTAAACCTTTCAACCGCCCGAATCGTTGTCGAGGGTGACTTCAATGAGTTCGTTTTTTTAAACATCGAATAGAACTGCACAAGTAGCATTTGTTCCCGTCTTATAATGCAATGCAATTATCTTTTTATTACGAGAGGTTGAGTACTAGTGACAGAAATAAAATGAAGAGTGCCTTCATCATCAGGCTAGTACAGTTAGTTATAGTGGAATCTCGTTGATACAATTCGGCATAATAAGTTTTTTGTTAGTTTCCTGGCCAGTATCTTATAGGAGCAATGTATTTCAGTTAATACGATTTTCGGATGATACATTTTATTTTCCGGTTCCCCCGAAGATCGTATCAATAAAATTCCACTGCACTTGAGTCTCCCAGGTGAGTCGCAAATTGTGTCCTGCGTTTACTTCAATTTCTCGATTACTAAAACTTTGTGATAATACTGACGCCTTAGGTGTTCTCGAGCATTAACTTACCACTTTAGCTTGACTTAATATTTGCCTTTAGTGTCCCCTTAAGCACTTCGGTGTCTAGAAATATGGGGAGAGGGGGGGAGGCACCAATGTAGTGCTTGAAGTAAAGTGACCGCACTCACCCATGTAGTAGGAGATGAGCTCTTGGAGGGTGGAGAAGGTCTTCTTGGTGGTGACAAAGAAGCCACCATTGTCCATGGTCTTCACCTTGTAGTGCTTCACGTGGTCCCCCTTGGTTGGCTCGAAGTCGCGGATCGACAGCGAGAACGCCCCTGCATTAGTAACATCTTGGTGAGGGCTAGTTGCTTCATCGTCAGAACTATGCTCAAACAGCGCAACTGAAACAAGGTCACACAGAGGCCCCTGTGTGCGAGGCAAATCCAGAATATTAACTATCTGTGCCACACCGGCTAGATTAACAGCAACAACTGCACGATGCCTTGCTTTCTTCAATGCCACTAATTCCGAGGCTACGTCCCGGGTCCAGATTGAACTTCACCGCATGTTACAATGATGGCAAGACCCGGAAACCACTCGGTTCATTTCCAAAGAAATCATAAAACCTTTTGTTTAATACGCAGTTTCAAGTCCAAGAAGTATTGACTGCATAATGATCATGTTGCAAGGGTGTGGTAACAACAGGACGACAACATACAGGGACGAGCGATAACTTCCAACAAAGGTTTAATTACGAAAATGCTGTGATTTATACGGGTTACCAGAAAGTAGTACTACAGCAAGAAGGTCAGGACAACAGACAGCATTTTTACAACAAACCATAGCTCGTGTATTTCACGAGGTGGGCGTGGCAGTAGGGATGAAAGCATGAGCAACAGGAAAGCAGTGGCACACGCAGTTCGATCTTTATTACAGACGTCCTGAGATCAGTTGGGCAAGTGTGCAGTGCAGAGAAGCACACTGCAGAATTGGGAAAAGGGTCTACACTCGTGTACCAACACTTTTACGGCAGTGAACGGAAAGCTGCTCCTGAAAATATTCCTACGTTCCGATCAGCATCAGTTTGAGCTGGAGACGAGAAAAGATAAACAAACATCCTACTTATAACAGCAACATAGGAGAAAATATGCCACTCAGTGTTAAATATAACCTATTTCCTAGCTTTTTTTCTCTTCCATGTTTGGGCAAACGCGAAACCGCCGCATGTGGGTGCTATGCTGATTCAGTATCTGTTCCGAGAAACCAAAGGCATTGTCACACGCTGCTGGAATACTTGGTGCAGTAACACATGTGCAGATGTGTGGCCCTGCAGCTTTCTTTTCACTGTCACCGAAAGTGGTCCTCGAGTATAGCACAATTCGAGACTTTGCTGAAAGAAGCCTGAAATGTAAGGGGTGCCATGATGCTAGAGCGCACATTTCGCACCAGGATGCACGGACTGATGGCAGGGTTGCGAGGGTCAGCTGTGTATTGTGCTACACTTTGTATTTCTGTCTTTGGGTGAACTCGAAATTTAGCATCAAGCTACCAGTCAAAGTTATCTGTAATATTTTTATTCCTACTTTGTGGCTAACTGGACACTTCCGGCGCTTGATAGCTAGAATAGTTTTGTCACTCCGAACTGCTTGGCTACTTCTGTACATAATTGATGCCATAGACACACCGTGAAATTCCACTAATAACATTGGATTTTGCACCAACAGTCATGTCTTGCACTACGAAAACAGCAAGCAGCAAGCTACACTGTGTGTTTCTGACTTTGGCAAAGATGAAATGCAACATGAAGTCAGCAATGCTTTCATATTGCCTTCATTAACACATAATGGGGGCTCCTTTGGAGACCACTTATTGCAGTTTGGCTACTTTCTTCCTAGTAAGTTGGCTAGTTTCTAGCTTTAAGAGTTTAGTGGATATCTTTTAAATTTAGGAAGGATGTGCTAACAAGTGCAAATTTTATTTTAATCTTCACAGCTCCTTCGTATAAAAATATAACGCGTGAACCTCATGTAAGCAATTTTGCTTGTAAAAGCGACAAGCGACGCAAAAGAGATGGCTGTCACGTCTACTCATCGATTACAAGTCGAACCCCGTGCGAGAGTTGGGGACTCAAAAGCCATGATTGGGCTGCAGCCCTCAATTTCAAATTACATTCATAGGCAGAGGAGAAAATCAGCTTTATCGCGCAATCTCTGGCTCGTACACTTTTGCTCCCGGGTGTACATCCTGTTCTGGCTTCACACTGTTGGCTAGTATCTCACAGCCCTTCCGGGTGACGAGCGATGAATTCTAGATTCAATGTAGGGGAAAGTGCGCATCACCTGTTGTCTGCTCGCTGTTTCGAATGAGGAACGTGCCCCTCGGATTGGAGGCGAGCATGAGCATCTTCTCGGCGTCCTTCCGCGATACCTTGCCAAAGAACCAGCTGTAACACAAGAATTTGCAAGCATGAAGCAAAAGATGGCATGCTGGCAAAGAGAAGTTAACAGCCAAAAGACCAAATGATAAATGCTTGTGTAGGATTGCGGGTGCAAAACAGCTATGTGAGGTGTAATACTCTGTAGGCACTAAGAAGTGTGCAGGTCTGTGTTTCTTCCTTTTCCTTTGGTCAAAATAAGTAAACAGTTGGCAGATAACTTCACGGTTTGAATGATTAAGCATTGAAAGCTAGGACACAAAAGGAACGAGAACGACAACGAGAGGGCCAAGAATAGGACAGAAGAACGAGAAGGACGAGAAAAGTTTAATTGCTGAAGGGTTCAGTGCATGCCCTCCGAATTCGAAGGAAGCATGACGGAGATATAAATGTTATGTCATAAAATGCCCAAGCAATGCCAAAGTGTACATGACTTGACGGGTTTGTCATGAACCATAAAAGGAGTCCCGATTGATGACAAGGTGAGGTCACCACAAAACTGTTTAAGACGTAAGCGTTAAGCCTAATACAACAGCATTTCTTTGTTTCCGGTAAAATCAGCGTAATTACACAGCTTTCTGGTTAGAAGAAGGGCATTAATGGGCATTAATGAGATGACACTGTTCATTGCTTGGGCTTTTTTTTTTTTTTTCAGCTGCTGGATCCCATGCTAGCTCACGATGAGTTAAATGACGGCTTAGGTTTGACAGCTTGGTAAGAAAACAAAAAGAAATGGACTTGCATTCAACTAACCAGGTCCTTGAGTAAGATGCCCTACGTGAACTCTTTTATCAATGCACATTTGCTCCGAAAGTTTTAAGAAAGGCACAAAACAGGGCAGTTTAACACCAAAGGATCAGGCCGGCATGTGCTACCATGAAGCCTTACCATAACAACTTACTTACGTTTTCAGATTTTTCAAGTGTTACTGCCTGAATTTCAATGCACAAGGAAAGGGAATTACAAAAGTGAAAACGAAAAAAAAAAAAAAAAACGCGTTCAAAGAGAGAGAAAATCAAAACTCACTCTTCACTCTCTACGGTCTTCTCAAATGCCACATAGTTCTGTGGAATGTAGCCAGTCTGTGGGCCGTTGAGCTGTTTGGCATGCCACCAGTCCGGATCACTGGAAAAATGTATCAGTGACATGTTGATCATGCACTATAAACGCGAAATTCATGACTCAAAATCATGTACAAGTTCTTTTTCTGTGAGCAGAATGTGAAGACAATAGCGAGCGTTTGAATGCACTTGGTTGTGAGTCTGAAGCCACATCAATGAAGAGTTTATCATGCACCGCCAACACGACATTCATCACTCAGTGTCCAAAGCTGCCTTTGTTTCTGAGCAGCATGTCAATGACATGTTTATCATGTTTTGTGAACGTGACATTCATTGCTTAACTGTCTGTTTATGAGCACCGTGGGAGGACGATTAAGTATTCGAGTGCACTTGATTGATGCTCATTGAGAATCAGAAGCCACATCAAATGACATCTTTATCATGCACTGTGAACGTTCATGACTCAAACTATGTCCAAAGCCTTTGTTTGTGATCACTATGTGAGTACCGTAGAGTGCGTTCGAGTTCACTTGGCTACTGCTCACCTGTCATTAAGAATCTGAAGCCGGTCTCCCTTCCTAAAGCTGAGATCACCATCGTCCCTCGCATTGTAGGTGTAAAGGGCCACTACCACCTTGCCTGCAATGACAAGAGAGCATGATACATCAAAGAAAAAAAATACAATAAAATGCACACGAGCTCTAGGAGTGTTTTGACCACATAGATACACAACATTTAAGCTCCTGTTTAGCCCCGATACAAAGTGAAAGCAAGTGGAAGAAAAGCCATCCTGCACTTCCAACATGACTGTCACAGAAACAAGGCCTTATATCAGCCCTTCTCCACCAGATAATCTTGTTTCACGAGTTGCACGCAACGTGACAACGTTCACTCACCCTGAGCTGAGCCGACGATGTTGGTCACTCTCTGGGGCAGCCCCTCGTGGTGCAAATGGGGTCCGTTTGTCGGCAACACCGCCACGGCCCCCACCGGTGCCTTGGTGTAGCGGCCGTCATGCGGCCGCAAGCCGCCGTTGTTGTCGGCGGTGCTGCCCGAGACCTGGTGCAGCGCCGTGCTGTCGGTGCCGGTTTTGTCCAGGCCGTCGTCGCCGTGCCGCGAGCTGTCGTGCGACACCCGAGCACCCGGCGACAACGCGAGGCAGTTGAGGTTGCCCATGCTGGTGACACACTACGGGCTGCACCGTCACTCAGCTGGCGTGTCTGAAGAGTAGAGAATGAATGAATGAACAAATGTTCACAATTTGCATAAAACGTATATATATTAGTTGTAGAAAGAACCCCGCACAAATTATGGGACGTAAACAATAGATTACCAAAATTCCGAATTTTTGTAATGAGCACCCTGCAATAATTGGATTGGTGCAATCAAGTATACAACATAGTGCTTGTGTTGTTCACTCTTGTTTGTATCCTTTCTTGCGCTCCTTTAATTTTACCACATATAAGAACTAACTGCAGCCCAGCCTTGTTAAGTATACCACTGCACGGAATTTCAAATAAAAGAATTCAGTCACTTTATGACGAAATTAAGCAAGATATGCAGTCTAGTTTGGCTATGATTAACGATGTGTACTGTAGCCTGTCGTACATTTAACCTTGCTGTGTGTCTTGCCTCCTTTTATTCTTTATTCTGCATTGTCTGTACACTGAGCGGCAGCTATATTTACTAACAGTGTGAAATGTTGCCATACTAATTAGCACTTGTGGCTATTGCGTAACTTGAAATCATTGTGTAACAGAACTAATGTTTTCAAATTACCTTGGAACATGAAGTTTTAAAAAATGAACACTGCTGCAGTTACACCCAGCACAAGCAGGGGTCCATTAGGAGGTTGATCACCTCGTGTCCTGAGCCGCGGGCAATGCCATTCGTTGTCCAAACAACTCAGCGCAGATCCTTGCGACACAGGACGCACAGTCCGGC
Organism: Dermacentor silvarum; assembly: GCF_013339745.2. NCBI lineage: Eukaryota > Metazoa > Arthropoda > Arachnida > Ixodida > Ixodidae > Dermacentor > Dermacentor silvarum. The sequence continues at coordinate 31,459,377 of NC_051163.1, read as the reverse complement.
TGGCAGGGCCTAAGCGACCTGAATACATGTTGTCGTTTTCCTATTGCATGGTGTTTTGAGATTGTGACTGGAAAAATAAATGACATCGAGCCGGTGGACAACACCGGAATACGATGCCGATGCCGCCAGAGCGATATATGACGCTCCCTTTGCGGCGTGCAGCAGGGAAGGCTGCGCGTTTGGGTTATAGCCTCTTAAAAGTGTGCAGTACACTTCCAACTGCACTACGGCCCACGTGCTGTGAAACAGATAAGTGAAGATGCTTATCGCAACAGCGTTGGTGGCTATAGCTGTGAATGTGATGCGCGATGACCCAGGAAGTGTAGAAAATCAAGCATTCTTGCATTCTGCCTCAATTATGAAGCCGCCACCATAGCTGGCAATCGAACCTACAACCGCATGACGAGAAATAGAATGTCATGCTAACATATCCAGTGTGGCTGCTGGGAACATGACAATGCCCAGGTCTCTCGTGGCATTCATCTCGCTTACTTTGCATCCGAGGCCTTTCACAGCCCGAGTAATAATAATGATTAGTAAGAAAAAGGTGCCTACAGACCACTGTCGGCAACAACAGCCACATTGTGCAGACTTTATACTCGAACGGCACAATATTACAGCGGCCAACCAGGAAGCTCCATATCAGACTTTTTCCACATGACATCATTCAATGTGCAATAAATACACGAGGCTCGCAAATAAGGAAGTGTTTTTTGTAATCTCTGCCACACATTGCGAAAAATATTCTAAGCCCTCAAACACTCTAATCATTGAACATTGCTAAATTTAACAGACACCCTTTTAATCTTTGTGGGAACAAAGAGTAATAACTCTTACTGGCTCTTTGGTTCACATTTTGTCTGCATCTGAGTTTCTATGTTATAAGTTTCTACCTAGAAACTTATGCTATATGCCATATGGAAACTTGTGCACTGTGCAAAGAAATATGATAACAAAGAATATGATAACTGTGCAAAGAAATTAAGCTCGTGCATGACCAGTGACTGGATTACAAGATTACTGTGCTCTATATATCACTTTTGTGAAGTGTAGTGCTGTTCCTGCCGTGCAAGAAAAGGTGTACGTAGGCATATTTGGATACATTATAATTTTTCTTCTTCTCTCTATTGCACCCACCCTGTAACGACCCCCAAGAAGGGATAACAGAACAAACAAACAAACAAACAAACAAATAAAAAACAAAAATCTACAATTTTACATGCCATGTAAAAGAAGCACACACATTTTTGAAGTTGTAGAAAGCCAGCCACATGTTTCTTGCCTGTGAAAGGATGCTAGTACTTCGCAAGTATAGTATATAAGTTGAGAGACACATATTTTAACTTGATACTTGAGATGTTCTCGATATGCCGGACCTGGTGTCTTCGATATTATCACGACACAGTCACACACCGCTGACATTGTGTAGTAGTTAGGCTATGCATGACGGCATTGCTCGTAAAAAAAGTAAGCGAGTGTGTGGTGTGCATTCCTTACAGCTGCGCTCGAGCGCGAACAGCCGCAGCGACTGCAGGCTGTTCCACCAAGCAACCACCACCTGAAGGTACCAATACCGAAATGGTTTGTGGAAACAAGTATTATAATAAATTATTTAGAATGCCATTTTAATAAACATTTAGAATGCCTTGATTCCTTTAATGTGCAAGCGTGGTACACAAGCATTCTTGCATTCCAACCCCATCGAAATACGGCCGTGGCAGCCACGAGTTGGACCCGCGACCTTGAGTTGAGCAGCAAAACACCATAGCCACTTGAGCCGCTATAGCGGATGACATGATTCAGTCGAAGCAGGTGAAAAATGTTAAGTGCCTCTAGTTACATACAACAACATTAACATTCATCACCATCAACATAACGTGATGTCCTAAGTAGCGGTAGTAAACATTTTAGCAAGATAATAAAAGGAAGTACGGTGTGGTACTAGACACAACCAGCCATTATTTTCTCCTAGTATTCCAACCCTACATTCCATCCAACGACAGAAGATAAAAAAAATAAAAGACCTATTGAAACTGCAGCCCAGACATCGAAATCTTGTTTTATACCAGAAGCGCGCACTTCACCAGCGATCTTTGCCCAGGGAACAAAAATGACGATATACCATACAAAAATGACGACACAACCATACCTAGTAGCGGGCAGAACTCGACAACCACACTTGGCGCAGGTGGCGAGTTTCACAACGCATGCTCACAGCCTTGGCATGACACCAACACACAGATCTGAATGTCAATCACGCTCCGTTCCTGGAAAATTATCACGACCGCTCACGTGGAGTTCCCGCCCAGCGGAAGAAAGTGTGCAAGGCCCTCTCGGTGCTGTCGAACAGCGCATGTCAATCGTGACGCCTGAAACTAACTGAAGTACCAAACAACAATATAATTGATAGCAGGCTCTTGCCGCATGCCGACAGAGATAAGCTTATCTCCTCTGCATTATTGAGGTGCTCCCCATTCAAGTTTGCCGTTAGTCATCAGCTCAGCAAGGATGCACAGTGTGTTTCAATGGACAAGCGTAATAACAAAGAGAATGGGAACCAAACGTGGGAGAGCTCATGGAACCGCAATGTGTTAGAGGTGGGGTGCTAAAAACAATGCCACGAGTACACACCTTAGCAAGAACCAGTGGGCAGCACCCACATGACAACTAATAAAGAGTAAAGATAAAGGCATACCTCAACAAAATGGCATATGACAAACCACAATGATAATGACGATGATAATATGCAAATGGAATTAAAGGGACTGACAACTGGCAAGAACGTGTCGCGAGACGTTGATGGAAATGAAATGACTGATTTACAGTGACAGAATCGAGGGTGGTCTTCATGATTTAAGTACGAATTATAATTCTAAAATGGCAAAGAAAGTCTCAAAAACTAGTAAGTCGTACAAACTGGCCGTGAAGCCTTGGTACTTTGGATAAGGCATATGAGATTACTGTACGTAAGCTGGCTGTTATTAAGGATTGCATGCTTATTGCTTAAAATTGCAGTGCGTATATCATTAGGCCTTTGCACTTTATTCTATGTGTATTACGAAGTAAAAGAAAGTCACGCTAACGAGCGGCACTCGTGTCCCTCAATGCATGGAGGCGCACATGATTGCTGTTGTATGTGCGTGAAATTCTGAGCATGCGCGTGAGCTAAAATACTTCGTTCCAGCTGGCTCAGGTCTTCGAGAGACATGGTTCGGAAATCAAAAGCGCACACGTGGCTACGGAAACATGCTGAACTACATATCACATGCAAAAGCGTCATTTCACTTTAGAGAACTTCACTTGGCTAAAAAACACTCAACTTGTTAATGACCAAAGGTGCTGGACAGGAAACCACGAAAGCACGTACATAATGTAGAAATAATTGAACACTTCGAAAAACGTGAACACCACAGGAACATCGGCTTCATAAAAGAAATAAAACTTTCTCACAGCTACGATCACACTTATCTGCCTCATACCAATGTTGCCGTTTAATCGCTATCGTGCTCACCTATCACTGTCTACAGCTGCATGCTTCCAGTGAACAACTACATCCTCCCTGCAGATCGAAAAATTCTGACAAAAAATGTTCCAATGTGTTTTCTGCCCTAAGACTGCATGATTCAACACTCTGACCAGTAAGCTGTCCACTGCACTAAAAAAAAATTAGTACCATAAGAATGCAAGAATTATATGTACTGCATTGACAGTTTCCTCCTCTCCAACACATGCCACTTGATTATAAAGAGTGTGGGGATGCGCAATTCACGCGTACCCCCCAGCATGGCTCCCGTCTTCTGTAATCTGGCTTCGCCGCGTGGCTTTACGGCGGCGGAGGTCGGTGTGGTTGCAGTGTATTGAGAGAGAGATGGCGTGAGTGTCGCGCTGCTAATGCCACCTAACGGCGGGTTAACTTGGGCACAAAAGGAAGAAGGCGCTTTCTCTTTGAATTGACGTCAGTGAGCGATGCGGACGCTCTGCATGTGCGCCTATCCACGCTTTGCGAGACTGTCTCACGAGGCTAGGAGCAAGACACCGGAATGGACAAACACGGATCGTTCGAACGCGCCACCGTTCGCGTGACCGTACACGTGAACGACTAGGCGTTGGTGTCTAGCATGCGGACAAACATATTCGCTCGCTATCCGGTCGCGGTGAGTCGGACTTCCTCGATTTGTCGCGCGCCAATGTGAATGTCCTATGGGTAGTAATTCAGCTGGCGGGCTTTAGTGTATGAAAGGTGCAATAAGTGCCCATTTGATTGTTTGCACTACTGTGTTGTCGTCCTTTTGTCTCAAGAGCACGTGTGAGACCCCACAAGAGTGCAGATTAAAAAAAAGGATGCATCAATTGCATGGCAGACGACGAATTATGATCACGATTACGATGAACAGCCAGAATCATTTCGTTCATAGGGTTTCTAGGAGACTGGTTTCACACTCCTTGCTTAACATGCAAGAAATATACGAAACTGGTAGTTTCATTCTCACCAGCATGTGATAAAACAGAAGATAAGCTATCTGAGCTTCGCAAGAGATATCACCTGTTCCGCTATCCCAAGCAAGCGAGGTGACAGATGTAATTTTAGTCAGAGACGACACACAGGCTGATTAGCTTTGACCGTGCCATGAGAACACATTAATGATAAGGCTTGCACAATATGCTTGACACTCCAGCACTCTAACACTCCCTCATTTACACAAGCCAAAGAGTAAACTGCATAGTGCGATAAGGTGACATATGAAAGAGCAGTGGCCTTTATATGAAGACAAGCTCTCTCGTCAAACTGTTGGCTCCAGACTAGGTGAGTCTACTACAGAAATGAATGGTGAAGAAAGTAAGATTTCTGACCTCGTACAATAGCTCACACACTGTTACACGGAGGAAGCGTTAAAGTAGCCCAACAAGATGCCAGACCAACCGACTGATTTGACCCTAAGCGTAGGCTACATACACCCAATTGATGAAAATCTGACTTCCCAGTGCATGCTATTCTGACAAGTAAGTGGTTAAAGGAATTCAAACCCTGACAATTCTTGCTTTATATGTACTTGCTGAAGTAATGTCCCTAAAATGGAACCTCTGGGGTGATATATAATAGATAACTAAAGTACGATACAGACAATGCAATACAAACATGAACAGGTAGGTACAAAGCAGAACACCTCTTATAGGCAACAGCTTTGGAAGTGCGATTTTACACTGTTACACATCCAGGATTACTGTGTAGGACCCAAGCTGAGCACACATTATGCAGACATCACATGAAGTGGCATCACACATGGCCAGTGAGGCTAGTTCAAGCCCCGACACATCCTGCAGGACAGCAGAGCCCTGCACACCAAAGCCCGCTCTTGTGAGCCTTATCGCATGCCAGGATTCTGGGCAAGAGCGGGGAGCAAACGGAATGGGAACTGTTCGAAGAATTCTGTATAAATAAGAAAGGGCATGCTTGCGTTAGCAACACATCAGTTTCTTTGTATTGTCCAGGGATAGGCTTCTTTGACAAGTACGCCTGATGAAAAGAAAAACATGCCAAAACGTTCGGACTGTCTTCGTGGTGCACATGCCTGAAAAATTTTTCTTCTTTTGACGCCCTCCTTTCAATAAACAGTTGGCAGTGGCACTTGTGCATGTTGTCTTCTCTGTGCGGTGTCTGTTTTCGCAGCATTGTAACAGAAAGTGTAGGCGAGCCCCGGCCATTTGAAGAGGCAATGTATGCGTCGCTTTAATAAAGAATTATCAAGCAAGTACAGCAGCGGAGGTTTTTTTTCTCACCTGGCCGTCTGGAAGTGGTGGCAGCTGGCGTGGGAGGCTGGCCAGTCCCCATCCATGCCCGCCCTCCACGAAACACAGACCCCCTTGAACACCGCGCTGACGTGCGCCACCAACGAACGCTCGCCCTGCAACGGGGGCGAAGAAGATGGCGGCGAGGCCCTCAGACAAGGAAGTACAATCGCAACGAGAGGAAGTTGGCCGCTTCCTGTCACCTCCCCCCTCCGCGCGGAGATGCCAAGAAAGCAAGCTGCTGGCTGAGTGTGCGCGTGTGTGTCAAGATGTCAACGCGGTCATGTAAGACCCACTTCCTTTGCAGGCACGCTGAATGGCTAAGACGCTGGTGCAAAGATTGCGGATCTCGTGTGGGCTACGAAAAGTCCAACAACACGAATGCTGAGGCGGGGAAATTGTTTGAGTTGTAAAAGATACCAAAGGCGGAACCTTTGTGGGGATATTCCCCATAGTTGCGTTTTCGAATTATTGTGGTTTCTCCAGGTCCTCTCTGACTACTTTGATACAGCCCCTTTGTACAATTTATAGTATTGTGGTTTAAAGTGGTGTGGAAGTCTGGTGGCTCTATAAAATGTACTAACTTTATTATGCCAGCCAATTAGTCACAATATTTCCAGCGAGTCTCGACCTAGATTGGATTCCCATTATCTGGGCTGGAATTAACAAACTTCTCTTAAATAATTGCCCCGCATGATTGGTCATTGCTGTGGCTTTGGTCCTGCTATCATGCCAATTAATTGGTATCCTATGGGCAGTGCAAATAGCCAGTTGCTGTGGCAGGACATCCTGTTATTTTGCCAATCAATATCAAGAATGGCCAGTGCCCAAACTCCGGCCAATGACGATATGCTCTTTAGGGGTTTTGATGCTGAATACCTGTGTATAGACTTGTGTAAGGGCCGCACTTTTTTTTTCATAATTTTGATGAGGTGGGCCCTTACATGGGACTGCACCTTTTGGTCAAAATGGTGCCAGCGCAGCCAGCAACTTTGGACACACCGGCCCTCGCCATCTAGTAGAAGCACGAGGAAGGGTGCAATGCGCGAAAATTCGCCAATGCGCGCGCGGAAATACGATTGCTTCTCCATTATATATATATATATATTTTTAAATTGTGTGCTGCCAAGTTGGGGGCGTGGCCCTTAGACGAGTCTAAACAGTAAAGCCATGTCTATAATTTACCCTAACCATTAGGCCAGATACAGCGCTTATGGAAGTTATTAACTGGGTTTGAATCGCTAATTTCAGGTTCTGGTGGCAAATTTTGCTTCGGGTATCCCATTCACCTTACTATAAATGTTAAAATGAACTTCCTTCACTGTGGGAAACTGCAGTTTAAAAATTACCTGTCGATTCCCTGACCCCCCCCCTCTAGAACTGCCAAATTCCCCAACGATTCCTGGCTTTTCCTGACAGTACAGACACCTTCTGCCAAAGTGACTGTAGATAATGTGCTCTATTGCTTTGCATAATCTCATTGGTTTGATTCCCAGCTACGACAGCTGTTCACTGGTGGGAACACAGTGGGGGGAAAAATGGTTATGCACTTAAATTTAGGTGCATGTTGAACAACCTCAGGTAACTAATAAAAAGAATAACTGTTTCCCGTTATATCTTTTAGAACTCGCAATGCAACTCCGCGATGTTAAGACTTCAAAATTCAAATGAAGTTATACTGTTTCACATGTTGTAAAACCATTAAGTGCTACCCATGCTCAAAGTGCCCCAGCATGTCCATGCGACTCTGATCATGCGACCAGTACACATTAAAAAAATTCTGTTTCATTTGTGCTTCCTTTTTGATGCAATTATATCGATTTTTATACAAAAATCTTGTCCCTAGCGCCATTAACCTATGCCAATTAACCTTGCGAGGATCCACAGATTAACATAAGGCTTTTAAAATAAGCTAAGCAACTGTTCTGTGAAGGTCTATGCCTATGAATGGAAACGCAGAACACAATTCAAGTGTGATGACACCATGCCTGGAAACAGTCTGTGTATTTCGCAAGTTCATCTCAGTAAACAATAATTGTTCTACAATGACAACAAAACAATGCGCTTTTCTGTACGTCGCGCTGCGAGTACCACGAGGCACTGAATGGAACAAATTCGAATACAGCATATGCGTGTGCACTGATATTAGTACTCAAGCATAACCCAACTTAAATAGCTTCTTTCGTGGCAGGCAACACACTGAGAATACCTAAACACTGCATGTTCATTTCCATCTCATATCCACTAATCTTGTATTCTTTTCTGACAAATGCATTGTAAGACTAAAGTTGATTTCCTTTTGCTTCAATTTTATTACATAAAGCACAAGTACATTTACGTATACACTGTATACAGAAGGCGGTCTCAAGAGTCAGTGGCCAGAAGGCGAGATCTCCTGTTAATACTAACAAATAAAAAAAAAATATTCTTACAGCAGTGGGAAATGTGTGACACGGGTGAAAATGCGAGCGTAAATACATGGATAAACAGAAGGTAACTGCGAAAACACAAAATCACTGAATTAAGCTTATGAATATTGCAAGGAAGCACGCAACTCGAACTTAAATGAACTAGTGGCAGAATATCCCTTAATTAAGGTTAGCGAGTGATGAATTCCATGATAGCGTTGAAGCAAAACTGGCAGTGAATTTTCCATTTTAGTTCTTCATTCAGGCACCAAAAAAGTTATTCGGTGAAATTGATCTTGCAGAAGCGACATGTACCAAATTTTACTAGAGACAGAGTTTGCCAGATTTGTATCTGCTATTACCAGCTCATCACCGATTCCTGTATGTACTTTTACTTTTAATTACTTTTCATTTTACAGTACTCTTTTGGGGCCTCCTATAAGTCTGAAAATAATGTACTTGACACAGGTTTCCTTTAGGAATATAATATCATAAAACTTTCAGTTCACTTTCACAACGCATGGAGCCCATCACAGGTTTGTGAAGCCTGCATCGCAGCAAGCTCAACACCCTAAATTTCACGCTCTCTTGCCCCATGTCACACAAGATGAGGTATGCAAGCCTGTCTTGAAAAATATGCTAAACAATGGTTACAGGAACCACTACTTAAGAAGCATGCTTTGAAAATTGACAACTGAGCACTGATAACAGGTGTGTTACATTACCAAGCATGCCTTGTAAAACATGACAGCTGGGCAATGATCACAAAAGCCACGTTTTAACGAGCATCGCTTGTAAGACATGACAGATAAACACTGGTAAGAGCTGCACTATCTTAACGAGCATGCTTTGAAAAATATGGCAGATGGGCAACCTTCACAACAGCCACACTTTAGCAAGCATGCCTATAAGTGACACTAGTGAAAATAGACCCATCTCAATTAACTGCTTTTATGGAGGCAAATACTTGACTGGCACTCCACTAAGCAGCAAAGCCTGCTTAATCTGACAGCTTCTCAACAGTTTTCCACACTGAAGAGATTCTGCAGGGAAAGGGTCATGACAGCCTCTTTTTTTTTTTTTTTACCCCTGTGAAGTGGCGTCCGGTTGTTTCAACACTTCACAAACGTCACTACTGAATACGGAGCTGTCACGACTAGGAACACTTTCTAATGACCCAAAGGAAAAAAAAAAAAAAAAGGTTCATGCGAACATGCCCTGCCGCATCCAAGGCGGGGGTTCCCCCGACAAACACGCGAAGAACCAAACCCGACCTTTATCGCAAGTTTTTAATGATCTACACGAGAACTGTGCCGTCGGCAACCCCGTCCAAAACCGCCTGAACAGAAACAAACCCAAACAAGCGATGACTAAAAGCTGCCGGCCGTCAGCAGAAAAGGGAGAACGCGTTAGACGCGGGGGCAAAATAATGATCGCCCCGCTCAGGAGCCGCAAACTTCGCGCTAAACCGTGACCTGGCGTTTTTCCAAGAAACAGACCGCCGGCCGTTTCATCTTCTCGCGTTGTATAGTCGTCCGGCCAGTTTATATACACGTATGCCAGCCGTCCCGTCAGGTACGCGCCCACCCGGTAACACAATAGAGCGTCCTTCTGCGCAACGTTGTATCATCGGGGCCGCGTAACTGAACGTCTGCGAGCTCGATTTGACGACGCGACCAGCAGCTTGTAACGGTTTGATCACTGGGTACGACGCGACAATACAAACAGGGGGTGGTGTTCTTGCAAGCGAGCCACGATGTCGTCGGATCAAACTCGCAAAAACGACGTCCGACAGCCAGAAAAAAACTAAACAAAAAAGCGATGAAAACAAGATGTGTTAAATGCACATTAGAAGCTTTGCAACGAGCAGTCGGAGAGAAACGTTTGGCCAGCGCACTTTCAGAAGCCGACCGTTTATAACTGGTTACACGCGTGACTGGTTATTCACACCAAAAGGTCTCGTTCACACCAGCCGCGGTTTTTGGGCTTCATTCGGGTCGACGCGTTTTCTAAAAATAGTCCCCCGCTGAGAGAAAAAAAAAGAAAGGCAGAACAGAAACTCGTCGTACTCTTCGAAAGTTGCCGTGGACTGCAAAGAAGACGCGGCGGCCCGAAGTGGGGTTCGCGAAAACGCGAGGTTTTTTAACTCCCTCAAGAGAGCCTAGTCTCAACCGACAGCGTAAACGAACATCCAGCGAAGGACGGTCTCGGGCGCGCATAAGAATGGGACGGCGCATCTCCGTGACCCAGTCGTGGCGATGTCACTTTTATAACGGGCGTCTTTCCTAGCCGAGGTGGTGGTTCGCTGGTGGGGGGCCCGTCACAAGGCACAGTTTGCGCGTGTGTGTGAATGAGGCTTACAGACAAGAGACTCACCTCGCCACGGTGATCAGCTCATGACTGAGCTCCCAAAAAATCGTCTTCCAAAGCGTAGTGGTGTTCAGCCGAGCCGGCGGAGATCAGAGGAACGGAGGTAGGGGGGGAGACGACGAGGCTTTGCGGCGATTCCGGCTCTTCGCTTTCTTTTCCTGTTGTTTAGTTTTCCCTCGCACTTCGCCGCAGCGACGGGACCTACATGCTAAGCGGGTACGTTACGGCGAGAGCTTGCGGGGAGACATCTTGACAGGGCATCGACACAGAAGGCCACCTTTGCTGTTGGCAGACCTTGCAGAAAGCGGCGGCGGCAGGCAATCAAACGTTGGTGGTGGTTGGTCTTTTTAAAATAGAGGACGCCACTAAATGCAAGTAAAACATTTTTCTTTAATTGTTTCGACAACAATACCATTATGTAAATGTTTTTGTCTTCATTTCGTACGAAATAAACTATAGTTATTAATAATGACGTATTAGTTGTTATACAGTTTTATGTGTGCCTCTTTTAACACGCCCCACAAGCTGGCGCCACATTAGTATTGTTAGTACTTTAGCGCCATCTGTGCCTTAATAGTAATTTGAAAACATTTTGTAGGGCGTCGCAATATACATAGTTATATATTTTTATGTTCTCTAACGTGCTCTTAAAGATAATTAGAAAGTTCACTTTACAAAAACTACTTTTAGATTAAAAATTGCCCCGCTTTTGTAACAACGCTACGGTGGCTAGATTCCGTAACAACGCTAATCAACACGTGACCTCTAACAAATATGGCCGCCACGATGCACTCAAAAAAGCGGGTTTGTTACTATTACGATGGTAAGTTTAGTTAATTTTTGTTAATAGTTAAACTTCTCGGTGTCGCGAAGAGGCGTAGCAGTGTGTTTTACGTACGTGCGATGTTATTAATTGCTGTAAACTACTGCTGTCGCGCGACCCGGCTGAAATTTGCTTCAACAAGCATCGGCGGCTTTGACAAAACATTTCGCTTTGTTCGCGATGACGAATTTGAAAGTATCGCGCGTGCGTTACAGGAAAACTCACTCTGTAGCTTTACAAATAGAATGTTATGTCCTATGCGTTGCGTGACTTAGCCAATGACGAGGTCGGCGGTTGCAAAAACGCCGAGCCGGTCGAAAAAAATTGTGCTTGTGCGGTGAAGGTTCGAAAATGTGTATTCGCCAGTTCGACATTAGCGTTCGCCTAAGTTCGACTAGGGTGATTAGACATTCCTAGCTTGTGTTAGGTTTACAAATTGTTGCACGCATTGTTTATAATTTGCAGCTCTGGCACTATTTCTACTTGGAATGCTGCAATTACTAGTGTTGCGTTTTGCTTCAAAAGCAGCTGCGCGGTTCGGTTCTCACTCGCCTAAATTCGAAACTAGTTCGAAACTGTATTCGACGCCTTATTTCAGCGCGGTCGATTGGTGTTCGTAAGTGCCGTGTCTTTTCTTTTTCTTGGTTCGTACCCCGATACAGGACTGTAAAGCAGCATCCAACTGCGATATTAATGCGCAAAGTTTTTTAGAACTCGCGTCAGATTTAAAGCTTGCTGCATTCACGAATAGTTCGCACCGGTGCAATATTCGGACAGCCCCCCTTGCGCGAATTTTATTAGCGCATTATGAATGGAGTTTCCGCGCGGTTACGACGCGAAGGAAGTTTTTATACTGAAGTTGAAGGAAAACGCCGCAGATGTTTTCTACCGGAGATATTTCTAACCGAAAATTCACTTATATTCTGCTATCAATGGCGCGCCGACCCGTTTAATTGCAAAACTGCTACGGGGAATTAAAAAAAAAAAAAAAAAAAAAAAAGACTGGTAGTATTGCGAAGTGAGGGGATCGAGCCCAGTAGAAAAGTGTACCGTGCTGGTTCGAACTTGCTCTCTATTTTTTTAAAATCATTATTATTCTCTCTTTTTCTCTTCTTTTCACCGCCCGCGGTTACTGACAGCTCGCGAAAGCTGTAAGATGATGCAATTCTGTGAAGTGTCAATCCATCATTTTTTTCATTCGAGTAGTGAAAAAGTGCGGCTAGCACTCAATTTGGCCATTTAACTGGCAAGATAGGAACTAATGTGATGTGTGTGATACAGGGTTTCCCAGCTATCACGCAGCACGATTTAAAAAAGAGGAACGGCGTTACGCGAAGCAAACCTAGTGCGTATTGTTTCCAGTGCAGTGGAGTAGCCGCCAGTAATTTTTTCGTTACTGAGATTTAATTAGGTAATTGTAATTAATTATCTAACTCGAGAAGTACTGTCCTAATTGTCAAAGTGTCAATGAGAAAATTGTAGAGCAACATGAAAACCTCCCGATACAGCTTTCTGTTGCTCAATACGGGCTACATAAATGTGTTTTTCCGAGTGTGAAAGGAGCCCTCGAATACATGCAGAAGTGCTGCGCGACTGGTCGTTTTAGGCACTTTGCATGTATTCGCGGGCTTCTTTCACGCTCGGGAAAACACATTTATGTAGCACGTATTGAGCAACAGAAAGCTGCATCGGGAGGTTTTCATGTTGCTCTACAATTTTCTCATTACTTGCACAAGAAATTGAATTGCATAATTGACTAATGAACAAAAATTTACTAATTAAGTTTTTAACTAATGACCTGATGTCCCATATTGCAATTTACAAATTGTAGCCGCGGAGTTCGCAAGGCAGATCCACTTGGAACGAATTCTCGGGATGAAACCAGTTTCCAGATATTAATTCCTGAACTTTGCGGAGAAATGCATTGGCGTTCCAGTTAGTATCTTAACATAAAGTCGCTTTATGCATTGAAGCACAAAATTAACTGGAACGCCAATGCATTTCTCCGCAAAGTTCGGGAATTAATATCTCGAAACTGGTTTCATCCCGAGAATTCGTTCCAAGTGGATCCGCGAACTCCACGGCTACAATTTGTAGATTGCAATATGGGACATCAGGATTTTAGTGAATTTTTGTTAATTATTCAATTATGCATTTCAATTTCTTGTGCAAGTAATGTCTGCCTCTCCGAGTAGACCAGCTCATTAAATAGAATCGGGCTATCTGCCACAGGCAACCTTAAATAAATTTTGAAAGTGTTTGCTGAAACGCCCTGTATATATATATATAAAGGCTGAACCCGGCCGAAACGTTGGAAATAAAGTATCGTTTTTTCGTATGTACGTCCTCAACCTACAAGTTCCTGTTCAACTACCGGATCCCGGCAGAACCTCACTTCATATATATATATATATATATATATATTGTGAGACGACGCCTTAGACGAAGGCAGAACTCTTGTATTGTCACACAGCGCGAGACAGCCCACGAACACCAACCCGACAAAATGATGATGATTATGAGGATGGGTATATACACATGAAGACGGTGATGAACTGCACAGTTAGCGCTCACAATATATATATCACCTTGATTGCCTTGCTTATTAATTAATTTTTCTGTCCTTTAAAAGTAACTTTGTTGCCCTGTCATTTAGAGGTGTACCGACACATACCGAAGTTCGAAAAACTCTCTCACGCATTTGTCGCAAGTAAGGGGATGATGCTTGGCAAGTGTGAATGTTGGGAAGCACCTATGAGACATTTTAATTTCATGCTCAAGTTCTTCAAATGCGCTGACCTGGTCTCACAGATGATGTAACATCATGCACAATTTTCTGATCTGCAGCCTAGGTATGATGATGTTACTCGGGGACAAAATGAGCATTATTACTGCGCACGTTCTGGTGGATCTTGCGTGTGGCAGTCATGGCAATCACAGAAATGTAGTGAGCCAATGTATTACGACGGCATGAAACCAGTCGTGGCCAGGATTTCAGGACATGTACACGTTGCACCATCCTTCGGCAGCGGCCGCATGCCCCGCCATAACTGAATGGGGAACACACAAAAGAAATCGTATTTCACGGACAAAATTAGCTATCAAGGATGACTCGCGGTTACACATACTGGAGATCCATTCCGACATTCTGCTGAAATTCCAGTAGCATGCCACGAAGCACATGCGTTTCCACGACGTTTCAATATTCTGAAACAGATCCTGCGATATTGTCTGATGGGCTCTCTCATAGACCAGTGGGTCTCCAGTATGTAACCGTCAGCCTTATTTGGTGCATTAATTTTTTTATCGTGCATGAAATATGATTTTCTTTTGTCCCCGATTCAGCGACAGCGGGGCATGTGACCGCCGCGTGAAGATAGCGTGACATGTACATGTCCAAAAATCATGGGAATGTCGTAGAAACAAGTGTTGTAGTTAAATGAAATGTCATGCTTTGATGCTTGCCTGTATATTTTCTTGGGTTCAGTGGGTTTTGGACCTTACCCAACGCTACAAGCCAGTGGCTATGGCATTGTGCTGCCGAGGTCGGGGGTTCTAACCCGGCGGCGACGGCTGCATTTCGATGTGGGGGAAATGCAAAAACGCTTGTGTGCTTGGATTTAGGTGCAAATTAAAAAAACCCCAGCTGATCAACATTTTAATCAGGAGTCCCCTACTACAGCGTGCCTCATAATAATATAGTCAAACGGCAGAATTTACTTTTCTTTTAGTGTTTAAACTTTCATTTAATGTAATAAAGGGACGATTAAAAAAAAATTCAGGTCAGTATTCCTTTCATACCTAGCACAGAACGCAAATAGTGCAGTCAGTAGAAGTCTCACTCCTTGCGTTTGCAGTGCAGTGTTCTGATCTATGACACTTTCTTCGGAATAATAACTTTATATATTACAGCTACAACTCACGGGTGCAAGGTTATGTCAGATCGCTATAATAATACGCAGTCAGGACATTTATTCTCGCGATATAATACGCGATCTGACATTATTTCTCCATCTGAGTACTTTCTATGTGATGCACTTTCCTCTGGTAGCATAAATGTGGGAATCCGCCAGTTTCGTGGTAAATGTGTTCGGATATGCGACGCTTTCTGTGTAATAAATGTGTCATACTTTACGACAAAGGTATGACACTGAATGTTACCCTGAATTACACGGCACATATCCATCGCTTTCTTTCATGTGCGACGCGCTACTTTGTTTAGTTGCAGATACGAGAAGTGTGAGAAGTCTCTCTAGCCTTTGTAGTGTTGCATGTTATGTTTGAAAAGATGTGTAGTATGTTCGCTAACGGGAAGGGATATATTGTGACAGCAACTCAATGCACACGAGGTTTCACGCTTTGTGGTCAGTGTGTGAGCGAGTTTTAATGCGGAAGCACATCTTGCTAGAAAGGTGCACTGACGCTGTGTTCTCTTTTCATAACTGCAGGGGACATTGGAAACTACTATTACGGCCAAGGACATCCCATGAAGCCCCATCGCATGCGGATGACACATAATCTGATCCTCAATTATGGGCTCTACCGAAAGATGGAAATCTATGTAAGCGGGTGTACCATTAAGTCTCTGTCTTTTTTTTTCTTTAGCTGGGTGGTGCGCCAGATGTGTTCCATCATCTGGCATTTGCATCGCTGTAGTGTGAAGTCCTTAACTTGAACTAAGTAGTTGACAGCCTAGGAATACAACGGCAAATGTACCACTGTCCAATTCAAAGAGCATTTTGTTTGGATGTGTCAGCCTATTACGTTTGCTCGATTCCGTGATGTTATTGTGGAGGTAGGCTTGTTTGAACATTGGTAACCCTCAGTAAATGTGTTTTGGAACATGGAGCCACAGAGAGCATGCAAGTAGGGGGGGTGTTCCTTGGGTGAGCTTGTACTGCATTCTCGGTCCGTCACCTGAGTGTAGATTGGTGCATGTGAACTTGGGTTGTCACTGTAATTGGAGAGACCTAGATGAAAGAAGGTTAATTGGAACATCGCTGCAATATGCACTACAGGAGGTCTCGGGAGGATGTGGGCTACCGTCAAGAGGCGATGTAAAAACGGCTAGATTAGGTTATCAAAAACAGTAGCACAAACCAACAAAGAAACCTGTTTTTTTTCCTTCTCTCGTGCTCTTTCTTTCATGTGTGTGTATGCCTTTTCAGTTTTAGACAATGTAATTTAGCCGTTTTTACGCCTTTTCTTGACGTAGCCCACATAAAGGGCAATGGTTCAATGAACAAATACAGTTGGTAGTTCGTGCTCCTTTGTCTGGTGTATTCTAATGTTTTTTATTGGTTTGTCAGTAGCACGTACTACATTACAATATGAACTGCTTGCTATTGCATAGAATTCTAAAAATGAAGAAAGTAAAAGTTGCTCTTGCCGCAGGTTATATGTCTACGAACCCTTGGAGCTAGTGCATTGTCACTGAATTCAGATGTGTGCAAGAATCATGCATACAACGATGGATGCGTAATTCACTGTGTGTGTGTGTGTGTGCAGATACGTATGCGTGCATACATACGTCTGATTTCTTGTGCTATCCGTCATCGGCGTGCCTTTTTGCTAATTTTGTATTTTGGGTGGAGGAGTCATTGCCTCCGTGTTGAAAGCGTTGGGATGAACTGTTCCGTTTTGGACGGGGCTAATCTTCTGCCTTCTTATCTCACTCGTACAGCGGCCACACAAGGCAACACAGGAGGAGATGACCAAGTACCACAGTGATGACTACATTCGCTTCCTGCGTAGCATCCGGCCCGACAACATGTCCGAGTACAACAAACAGATGCAGAGATGCAAGTGCCTTGTCTTACACTGTGTCTTCATTGTTTGTTTACCCTTTAGTGTCTTACTCTTGTCTGAAAATATTAATTTTTTTAACCTTCCGTGCTTACATTGAGGAAGCATTATTATCCGCTGTGTAGGCTCAGTGGCCCGCTGCTGAGTGCGAGGTGGGTTGGGTTCCCGGCGGCCGCGTTTCAATGGGGGCAGAACACAAAAACCAAAGGCCCTCAAAATTGAAACGGAGCCTTCCATTGCGACATCTTTCATAGCTTGTGTGTTGCTTTGGGATGTTGAGCAACGTAAATGTAATCTCTTACAGAGAGAACGAGCACTGCGTACCAAGGACATGACAACGCACACGATCTTGCAACTGCAATCGGCAGTTGAGCCGTTCTCATGCAGGCGCACCTGACTGTGTGTGTAAGAGAGAGAAAAAGAGTGGTCGAACCAATTTTCGAAGGGGTAAAGCCGACTTCTGGGGCAGTTTTGCGCTGCTTGAAGGTCGACATATCGAGAGCGGCTCCTATTTTTGTTCGATGTAACCATGCATTTTGCTATATATTCTCATTGTAACATTACGGTGTTCAGAAATTGTTCGATATACGGGGTAATTCGATGTTGACGGGTTCGACTGTAATTGTGGTGTATTTTACACAGTTTTAAGTGCAAAGGGAAGACATTTTAGCACTTTTTGAAGTCTGCTACCTCTATGCAAGTACCGTAAAATTCTGATCAATCTCCCCCCTTAACTTCACTGCTAATTTCAAATTTCCGCGCCGTTCCGGGAAAGCGCCCCTCCCGCTCCGCACCAACATTGGCCTGCCACTTCCAGTCCACGAAAATAATGGCAAATTCGGCAAATCGCACCGGTGAACATCGAGGTGCCCCGATGAGCCATTTCATCGAATCATGGTAGCACCCGGGCGCCCCAGTGGGCACACGTGCGCATCGGGGCGTACTGCGGCTGGCGGTCTGTAGTTCACGGACCGACGGCGAGATCTGTTTCTCACAAGGCACAGAGGATTTCCCTGTGGCACAGCAACGTGACCACTCGGCGACAGAGGAGTGGTCGCGGCTACGCTCTGGCGTCGCCGGCAGCTTCACCGCTGCTTATCACTGGCCACCGATATCGTCGCTAGGCCTTTTCCAGTTCACTTCGAATCTGTAGCAGACGGCGCTTCAGAACGAACCGCTGACACTCCCAAGCAGCAATGTATTGTTACCGTCATTGCTGCTTTACCCACTCCTCGCAATAATTTCACACGATGAAGAAAACATGCTGATATTTGCGGCGCCACCAGCTGCGATGCGAGCATGGCCGAGCCGCGGTTCGCTGTCGGTAGCTATGCACCGCAGCTGAGCTTGACTTGTATCGGAACTTTCATTAGTGCTAAACGTTTCACTGTGGACATGGTTTTTAATAAAGTGAACATTGCGCGTCACTTTACTGTAGCGGACATAATTTTGCCTGGAATAGAAGCTGCATAACCAATGTTCGTGTCGCCATTCGCGGCGATGCGCCGGTGCAGCGTCGATGCGCTCTTTCTGGAGTTATTTCGATGGTTTTGAGAGCGATAAACACCACTAACAAATGTTTGGCTTAATAAAGTTCATGTTCAATAAAATTTTAATGCCATTCCCACTGCGCTTTTTTTTTTTTGGTGGGAAAGTTTTGTCGTCGCCATCTTGAATTTTGGTGCTGTTTGGCGACGACATCTTGAATTTTGGCGCCCCCCCCTAACTTAGCCGGTTATTTCGACTTGCTTGAGGGGGGGGGGGGGGGGGCGCTTGCTCGGAATTTTATGGTAGGTCTTATACGAGGTAACATTCCAGCAAATTTTGTTGATGTGCAGCAACAATTTGTGGTCGAGAGATATGAAATTCATTGAATCCTATGGGCGTCCGCCGGCGATACGACAATATTTCGTTGTCATGAGAATTTTGTTGTTGCAGGATCAAGAAATAGACACATATACATATTTAAAGGGATATGCAACGGTCAGTTGAGTTATACTTTTCCTTTGTAAACATGGCACATACAAGCTGCCATTGGTTTTATGGGCCCCCAAGTATAAGTACAGAAGCATTTTCCCACTACAGTAGCCAGCCAGTCTTCCGGACCTCGCAGGGACCGAAAAATCTAAACAGTCTGAAAAACTCGTTCAGCCCCAAAAAAAATTTATTAGGCTTAGAACAGCTTAAAAAAAATCTCTAATAATGCGCTGCCTCATACTACGCTTAGAGGCGATCAGATTTGCTTGAATTTGCGTAAGACTGACGTCGTCTCTCTATACAGTCGACAAGGGCGTCAGCGAGTTGTCAATCTCCGCAAACAGAGTTCGCATTGGAGATCAAACAAAGGAGCCACGTTTGTTCGCACCACTTGGTTCTTGCGAAGGGACAGGAGGTGGCGCCGATCACACAAATGCGAAGCCACACAAACGCACACAAAGATGCGACGTCTCCAAGACACAACTGCTCAGTGGTCACGCTATGTGCAACATAGGAACTGAAACGTTGAAAAAAAAAATACATATTCTGCATTGTGATTATGACTATAGTGCCTACCGAAAAAAAGAAAAGTGGCATTCCCTGGAGCATTTTGTCAGCCGAGGAAGAGCGGGCATGGCCCCAGAGACAGAAATATGGCGCGCACTCTTTATTGATAGCGGGCCACTGGAAACCAAGCCAGCGGGAAATTTAGCATGGCGGCCTCCAAGATCGGGTTGCATGGCTCGTAATGAGCGATTTAGTCCAGAAAATCGAACTTTGAGGCCTAAGTTTGTTCGAAAAATCAGTTGCGAGAATGCATTAGCTCTATGGGAACCCTGACGGTGCATATATGAAGTCCGGAATATCCATCAAGTTCGAATTTTTGGTGTCCAAAAATTCCAGCGGATACTGTATTCGATTGCAGCCAAGGTGGTGGGGAATCAAATAAGAATCAAGTGGAGGCAGTGCTTACTACAGTAAAATCTCAGTGATGTGATCACAACTTATACGAATTTTTCAGAAGTCCTGGCCCAGGTCCGCAAGCTTACAACATGCTAAATATTGAATGTTGCCAACTGCTTTTCGAGCCGCGGTAGACGATACAATGAACCCTCGTTACTATAAACACCACAATAACAAACTTTTCAGAAATCTCCTGGTGACTGCTTATAGCTTCAGTGTAAAAAATTTCTGCACTACGAACTTCAGAATACCGAAATTTTCAGAATAACAATCTTTATTCAGTTTCCTTGTCAAACTCATCTTTCAGTCTCCATTTCGATTGCAGATTGTCTCATAACTTTGTACTTCTCTTGCTCTCGCTTGCAGTCAATGTTGGTGAGGACTGTCCTGTGTTCGACGGCCTGTATGAATTCTGCCAGCTCTCCACAGGTGGTTCCGTAGGTAAGTTGGGGCTTGCAAGATCGTTGTGTGATTTTGGCTGTTTCATTTAAAAACTCATTGTCCTGTTCTGATTATTACTTCCTTCTTTCCTTTCTTTTCTTCTTATTCTCTCTATTATTTTTATCATTTTGTTTGGGCTCGAAAGGATAACAGTCGCTGATCGATAATTCGGACTCAACGGGGACCACCGAAAAGTTCGAATAATTGGGAGGCCAAAATATTAGATTTGCTTGAAAACAAGTGATTTTATTGTACAAGTTGCCGGTGTGCCATATTCTTGGATGGCCTCTTTCTGGGTTACTTTCAATTGCACGACTAGCGCACGATGCATCAGCTTCTACGAGCAACATCACTGTTGGCACAGTGCCAAGCACACTATCTTATCACAGTGCCAAGAACACTGTTCCTTGTCAGCGTGTGTGATGCTAGTCAAGCAAAATATCGCAGAAGTAAAAGTACCACTTATTTGGACAAGCCACGCAGTTGGAGTTCGAATTATCGTGTGGCCCGCCTGTAAGGTATCTGAAATTGCAGTCGTCTTTGTACATTAAGCCTGTAGGTCCAGTGGCGGTGCTGCAGAGCGGCCCTAATAATTGAGCGCGTCCAAACAATTGGTCAGCCACTGTATTCACTACAATCGTTAGTAGTGTCTCCTGCTTCTTCGCTATCCCTACAGCTTGACAATATGAAACAAGTATAAGATGAAAGATGCAAGACAGTTGGCTTTACATAGAGGGAGCTTCTAGTGATTTAGTTTCTTTACAAGGCCTTTTCCTTGCCCCGTCTTTTTCTCGGCAGCTGGTGCAGTGAAACTGAACAAACAAGCGACAGACATTGCGATCAACTGGGCCGGTGGCCTCCATCACGCCAAAAAGTCGGAAGCGTCTGGCTTCTGCTACGTCAACGACATTGTCTTGGCCATCCTCGAGCTGCTCAAGTGAGTGGCTTGGTTCATCAGCCCCTTGTCAAACTGCCTCTTGTTATTTGTCTGTCCGCTAAGCCAACACCTTCTGACCCTGTTCGAATCCAGCTGAAAAATGCACTCACTTTTTGCTCTCTGGCAAAACGCTTATGGCACTGAGGGACACGGGCACACATAACTAGTGGATGTCAAAAAAGACGGGTGGAACAGCTAACAGCTGTTTATTTCTACCCTCTGCATTTTCTTTTTTGTCATAACAGGGAACATATCAAATATTTATTCATGAGAGTTTGCAGTCTCCCATTTCAGGCTCAACGTGGGGATCAGGTAACTTTTTTTTTTTCTGTAAGATTGATCCTTATTGAAATGTTCCATATGCCAATCCACTAATTACGTATGGTTCCGTATAATTCTTACAGAATATATATAGATTTGTAAGATTTCCATAAGAATTATACAGAATTATTGGAATGCACAGAACGTTTCACTATACGGATGGTGCGTTTGCACACCTATCAGTTTGATACATTTCAAACACTTCAACTGTCTCCTGCTCAATTTGATCTGTTGTCCGTGTTATGATTTTTGTATTGCTGAATTGTGGCTCGCAGGCACATCTTGTGCAGTGTGTGGCATGGATCGCTGGCATGCATGAAGGGGCTCTTCAAGCCTTTCATTGACATGTCTCCCTGTTTGGCCTAGGCATTTATGCTTCTCGTTCTGCTGGGTGTGTCGAGCCCAGGTCGCCACTTCACTGCAATCTTGGCTGCCTGAGAAGCATGGTCAATGGTTTCATATGGTAGCGTAAACACACCTGAGTGCTTAGTTTGGTGGCCCGTACAAAGGCTGGTGGTTGTGAAAATCACAGTTTGTCTCTAACAATTAAGGTATGATGTCTCTTTCACAGTGCAGCTCACAACACTGTACAAGCACAGTCGTTGCAAGAGTGGAACGAGTGGATATCATAACACGAACGCCATCATTTTGTCACAGTGCAGGTGTGTCGAAAACCTGAAATTTACCGAAAGCTTCAAAGGCTAAGGAAGAAAATGATATGTTCGTGTGCACTTCAAGCTCACAATAGTTAGTGTAAAATGAGCAAGCGCCCTCCCTCCCCACTTACTTGGTAATAATATGGGGAATGCTGGGGAAGGCACTCTCGTTTGGTATTGCCCCGAAAATTCAAGATGGGGGCCAGAAAATCTTTACTTGGTAAAAAACAGAGCACAGTGCATTGTAATTAAAGAGCTTTATTTGAGGGCATGCCTTCTGAGCACTCTAGAAGCTGTTATAAGACTCCCCAGCATCAGAACAAAAAATTAAAATAAAAACAGATTAACACATGCAGCATCACAAAGTTATGATGCCAGTGAGGGTCGGCCCAGCACCTTGACATTTTTGAAACAGCTGATTCACGACGGTGCACAAAGCCAGATGGGCCAACTTGCAAAGCAGCCAAATCAACTTGCTGTGTTTGGAGATGGTCACCTCGGTCTGTGTCTAACGTTTCTTCAAATCCGCAGGTACCACCAGAGGGTGCTGTACATAGATGTGGACATCCACCATGGTGATGGCGTCGAAGAGGCCTTCTACACAACAGACCGAGTCATGACATGCTCCTTCCACAAGTATGGGGAGTACTTTCCCGGCACGGGTGATCTCAGGGTAGGTATCCCTGCAACAAGCTTCTCAAGTTGTGCGTTTTCTTTAAAACTCCAAAAGGGCTAGATGAGGTCAGTTCGTTCATGGCCGAAACAGCTTTTACACTCCCCTGTTGGCAAGAAACGTTTCAGATTTAATTGCCTATATCCAACAATTCATTTTATGCGTGTTCTTTGTATCAGTGTTTGACTGTGGTTGCATAAAAGTTAAAATAGTTCTAACTGCAGCATCCCCTATAATCGAAAGTCAAGCAATGCACTGGTAATGACCATGGCCCACTCACGATTAGCTCTGTAAGCGATTGTTGCAGCACTGACCGCCGCCTTCTCTTTTGCCCAGGACATTGGAGCAGGCAAGGGCAAGTACTATGCCGTCAACTTTCCCCTCAGGGACGGCATTGACGACGAGTCGTACGAGAGCATCTTCCAGCCAGTAAGTTCAGAATGGCCAGACTCGGGCAGAGTGTTCCAGGGGGCTATATCATCAAATAACGGCCAACGAATTTGCAAACCTATTGTTGCAGTACCTGCACCAAACGGGACGTCAAGTCTTTATTCTATGTCCATAAAGAAATGCTTTTTAATGTGTAGTAAATCCCCTCAAATAAAAAAAATGGTAAGTGACCACTAGAGGTTGCTGCCAAAAACAGAGTGCATTGAGCATTCGGTGGGATTAGGTAATATAGGTAATAAAGTGAAAGTGAAAGCAGTGCTGGCAGATTTTTGTGGACAAAGCCGCTGTGTTGCGGCCACAGCACTTTACATATATAAAAGGTCACTAAGTGACGGTGATAATGACTTGCTGAATTCTGCCTATTTTCTATTTTGTTTATTTTATTTTTTCCTGTTGCGGTGCCATTTTGCAGCTCATCTCAAAGGTGATGGAGATGTACCAGCCAAGCGCGGTGGTGCTCCAGTGTGGCGCCGACTCCCTGTCTGGTGACCGACTCGGCTGCTTCAACCTAACCCTGAAAGGCCACGGCAAGTGCGCCGAATTCGTGCGCCGTTACAACCTGCCCCTTCTTCAACTGGGGGGAGGCGGATACACCATCCGCAACGTGGCACGCTGCTGGACCTACGAGACGGCCGTCGCACTGGGCGTCGACATTGCCAATGGTGGGTGTCCGTTGTGCACCGTGGTGGTCCTGCTGCTAGTCCTTCGAACTAAAAATAAGTTAAGCTATATTGCCGTATTTACTCGAATGTAATGCGACTGTGATTGCAACGTGAGGGTTGACTTTTCAGTCACGCGAAATATAAAAAATAAAACCGCAAATGTAATGCGAGTTTACAGAAAAAGAAATGGTAGCTTTATTCAAGGAATCGCAATTCGGGAACGAGTTCAATTCACTTATCGTTGTCTGAGGAAGAGACAACTTTTTTTGGGACGGTGTTATTGGGGGATCGCTTTTGCGAAATTTCATGGAACTCTGCGCCGAAAGCATCCTCGACAAGTGTTTCTGGTGCTGTGCTAAGCTCACTATTAGTGTCAGGAGTGCTGTCGGGTGTACACTCTGAGGGATTCGGTGCCGGGACGAGCCGAGTCTCACGAATGCGAAACTACAGTATAACTCCGCTGTTACGTTCCCGGCTGCTGCGTTTTGCTGGCTGTTACGTCGTTTTCGGCCGGTCCCAGCATAGCTCCCATAGGACCCAATGCATTGGTAACCCCGCTGTTGTGTCGGAACTGTGGGACGGTTCCCACATCATGTGAGTAGCCGTGTTGACTTTTCATTGTCACTTGGCTTGGTGGCTTGATGATGGAATTGGCAGCCCAAAGAGCTGGTGGTCACAACTATGACGTATTTTCGGTTTCCGCCAGCAAAAGCATGGCCTTTGAGATCCTTATTTGCTATCTAAACATGGCGTCTATGATGCATTGGGGCCCTAAAATTGGTTTAAAGTTCAAAGGCCATAACGCCAGCGTGGTATGTTGTATGTGCGAGAGAAAGCATGCAAGGGGAGCCGACTACAGCGGCTAAATCTTGCGCGCACAAAAAAGGAAAGCAGGGAGGAAGTGCGCCTTCTGTCGGTACTCGAGGCACTGAAGGGGAGTGGGCAGGGGAGTGGGCGACACACTCAGGCATCAACTGTGTACCGTGCGCGGGTCGTATCTTGAAAGCGGTCAGCGTTGGGGGCAGATTCTAAGTAGTGTAGGTGCGTTGGCGGCTCGTAGCTTTGTGCATCTGTGTGTTCTTGGCGCTGAGTTTGCGTTGAAGCGATAATACAACAGCACGAAGGTCACTTCGGTCGCTGCTGGTGCCGCGCTTCCTCATGCCAGCGTTTTCACAGCAAGTGTCCATGCTCATCGAGTGTGATGTGTTCATGTTTGCCTGTGTGCGTTGACACCATGCTTGTTAATATAGCTAATAAGCGAATGGTTACCAGGTTATGAGGACGATAAAACTACTATCCTTACTTTGTATAGCTGTCTACTAATTTGCTATCTCAATCATTGCTTCAGCTTTTGGGTGAAACTGCGACTTTTTTTCAAACGTAAGAATTAAAATAAAATTGTGTGCAGTTCACCGCTACTCTCATTTCTCAATTTTGCCTGTTTCTCGGCTCTTGCATTTCCCGGCTCTTACATTTTTTTTGCGGTCCCCTGAAAAACGTTATCAGCGGGCTTCTACTGTATCTCCGAAAGTTATTGCTTGACAGTCATCTTCCGTGTTTGAGATTAAGTACTTCTTAAAATAACGCGCAACCATTTTATTCAGAGACAGTACCAGGCCATGAGGTCCACAGGGTCTTTCAGACTCTTTTGTTCGTCTAAATAGGACAGCACTTCTTTACGCACCTACAGGTTTGAAGCATGGTAGCTAGCAATATGGCTAGCTACCGTGCCCCAAACCTGCACCAACATAAGGAAGAAAAACAAGTCTAGCCATCTATTGGTTTCAAACCAAGATGACTAAGTTTGTGTGTTTCATTAATATCCTTTCTAACTACTGCATCGGTATTGAAATTAGTAATTGGGCTGAAATATCATTTAGGTGGGCTTTTATCAGTTTTCGAAAGATGTGCACTTTGTGGTTTTCACTTAACGCACTGCTTTTTAAGCTGTTGCCTGCAACAACGCAGTAGGAAGCGTTGCATGGCTGTAAGTATGCATGCCAGGTGGTAGCCTCCTCCAGCCGATGGCTAAGTAGCTGTCTAAACAACACTGTGCCGTGGCATGGCTACTTTGGGTGGCATACCAAGCTTTCCCACAGAAGTTGTGTGACGCGAAAAAAAAAAAGAAGAATACTTTACTGGTACTGTGGGTTCACAGCACTGGAGTGAATCCAGTCCTGTGTTCTCACCATTTCTTCCTGCTTGACTTGTGAAGTTCCAGTCTTCACATTGTCACTGATAGGTTATTCAAGTGTGCTCCCTGCTCTTGTGCTGTCATTTTGCAGAGCTTCCATACAATGACTACTTCGAGTACTTCGGGCCAGACTTCAAGCTGCACATCAGTCCTTCCAACATGGCCAATCAGAACACACCAGAGTACCTTGAAAAGATCAGGTATGATGGACCTCGCTGATAGCGCTTTTGAAGTAACTTGTCACTGCAATGGCGTTGCAGGTGGACTTCACCCACTTTGGAAGTATCCATCACCTAACAGAGAATGTGGGCTGATCCCGAAGGCAGTGAAATCTCGATATAGCAAACTTCAGGGGACCGTGGCAAATTGTTCGTTGTTATTGTGAAAGGTCATTATAGTGAAAGCCCCAAGCTTATCCATTCCACCCATCAGTTTATAAGTTGTCGCCATATGTGTTATCCATGGAAACGTTGCTGTTGGCTCCCTGCCCGCTCTGTTGTTGTTTTCCATAGATTCCGCTGCCACACACCACCGAAGCACTGTATAGTAAGAGTTGCGCTCGCAGAAGAGACGCTGACGCCGAGAAAACAAACGACAGAGGAAGCTCCGTGTTGCCTTTCAAAGTGCAATGTTTCTTCTTGTTTGTTTTTCACATTCTTTGCCATGGACACTGCAACTGTCTCGGTCAAGGCAGACACCTGAGCTATTCCAAAGTGCAAGCGTGTGTAAATGACACCATCCGGGAAGTTCAATAACCCACCGACCGTGTGGCATCCTCGTGAGCATGGATGTTACATTTCTCGGCGAGCTTAGCTGGTGCAGTTGCAGAAAAAAACGAAGAGACGCACCTCCGGATCTTGCGCTTTCAAAACCTGATGCGTCATTGCCTCTGTAATTTAAAAAAAAGAGGAAGGTCCCCTTCTTGGCGTTATTTTCCTCCTGCGCCGTGTCTGCTTTCTCCCGCAATAGGAAAAAACAAACCAAGAAGGGTCCCCTCCGGGGTTTTTTTCCTCCGGCGCGCGCAGTCTCGCGTTTTCCCTACCCATGTGCCTTACCGTCCGCTTTATGCACCTTGTCGTCTGCTAGCCTACTGTTCCAAGCTGCCGTCAATGATACACGGAAATCTAAGAATCCCCAACTATTGGAATACAGTGGAATCTCGATGATACGAATCTCACTGGGTCTTAACCGAAATTCGTATCATCGAAACACAATTAAATCTATCTAAATTAAGGGGGGGCGCGGCGATCAGATCGCGAAAATCGCAAGAAAAATCGATTTTTGAAAACGATGCGTTTGGGTATCTGCAACGCCTAATCTGCGTTGTATCAAAATGGTTTGGCTGAAAACGCACTAAAAGTGCCCGAAAAAGTTTAATCATCAGTGCGCAGAGCGAGAAATCAGCTTTAAATCGTGCAAAATCACCGCAGTTCACGGAGCCATATCGTACTTTCCGCCACCGAGCGCCGCCATCTTGGTATCGTTCGAAAGCTTGAAGTTCCGCCGTTCCGCTACTGTGCCTAGAAGTATATTCTAGGCACTGTAGTTCCACTTCTCAATTCTTCTGTCGTCGCCATCTTGTAACAAACGCACAAACACAAAAGAAGCGCGGGTCTGTGATAGGTAGTCACACGGGCCCTCCGATGAAAGCGGGCCTCCGATTGGCTGCCGTGCTGAAAGGCGTCTCTCCATTGGTTGCTGCTGTGGCAGGGGCAAGATGGCAACCGCAGTTGTCTGCTTCGTAAACCACGCCGGCGTCTTCACTTGACACACAGAATTCGGATTACTGAGAGCTCCCAGGTTAGTGATGGATCGTCGCTCGTTGGCGAATAAACTTTGGACGAAGCACGCCTTCGGAATACGGAAGCGCAAGCCTCCTACGGCAAGAAAAATATGGCGATTAGCGGGTGAAGCGGAGCAGCACCCGACTGAACAAGCGCAACCTTGCACGGTGGATTATGTGCCGCGCTATCGTGTACCGTGTGACTCCAGCAGCGAAACCGACAATCGCCCTGTGCCATCGGCACCGATAACGCAGCCGACGGAAGACGCGCCGAAGGAGGCCCCCCCCCCCCACCTTGGCGTACGGCCGCGCGAATCAGCCGAGATCGTATCTCGGTAGACATAGCTCGCTGCGGCTAGTAAAAATGGCAAAAACACAAAGAATGCGGCCTGAAGCACGGCAGCCACTCCGTCTGATGGCATGTGGAAAAGGAGAAAAGCAACAAAAGTGCCGCCGCTTCAAACTCTTCGCGCCCAGTCGCGGCCTCCGCGCTGTCCGGCACCGTGTCCACGCCTCCGCACCAAAAGAGCAAGGGGGAAAGCGCGTGACTGTACGCTGTTCTCTTTCGCAGCCATCGGTGGGGCGGAGTTCGTATCAACTGATGCGGGTCGAAAATCGATTCGTAACAACCGTTTTCTAGCACGTTGCAAGGTTATGGGGCTCGGCCTGGACCGCGGAAAAATTTGTATCATCCGGAAATTCGTATTAGCCGTGATCGTATCATCGAGATTCCACTGTATTCATTTGTAGTACTGAGGCATCGGTAACATGATACGGAAACTGAGTAATGATCGTTATTCTGAAGCTTGTAGTGCTGAAATATTTTTACAATGAAACTGTAAGCAGTCAGCAGGGGATTTATGAAAACTTCGTTAATCTGTGAAGTTCATTAATGTGGTGTTTCGTAGTAACGAGGTTTCACTGTACCATCTGTTGCAGGTTTTGTTTTGTACTCGATTCTAACGTGAATGTCTGGGAGGCTAGCTGGGCAGATGACAGTTTTCCCCTTTTCAACATGAATGTCGTATTTTAATGACTTCAACAGAAAAGGTGCACTTCAGAATTTAGTATACAGTCGACGTCCGATTTCCCGAACGCCCGAAATTCCGGACATGCCTGATTTCCCGGACTCATCTGTGGCACCGTCAAGTTCCCCATAGAGTCAATGTATTAAAAAGTCTGAAATTCCGGACGCTTATAGCTTTCGCCATCCGATTTCCCGGACTTTTTACTGTTAACCGCCGACCGAAAGCCACCACCGACGCCGCCATTTTGGCTGTTTTCATATCCTCGAACCCACCATACTCGCATCGCAGGTGTGGCCAGCAGCACCGCCGCACCGCGCCGCGGCTGCCGTAACCTCGAAACCGCACATGTCAATCAGTTGCCAGCCGTAGCTTAGCCAAGCCAAACCTCACTGTGTTCGTTCGCGTGTTGTTTTGTCAGCTCTGCCAGCTCTGCGGTCGTGTCTGCGGTTGATCGTTTGCTGCTGCGCGCTATCTTCAGTGATCACGTTTCCCGACCTTCAGCATCCACCGAGTTCCTAGCTGTTTCGTGCTGCGCTTTTCGTCGAGCGAATTCGCCGTTTACAGCGATGGCACCGACTGCTCCTTCGTCTTCGTCCGCGCCTTCGAACGAACTGCCATCCGCGAACTGCCCTCCGTGGACGAACTGACGAAGTGACGAACTGCCATCCGCGGACGTTGCCTTCGACGATCTGCGCGCTGCCGGCGTGTCGATTCCAGCCGGGATAACCTTTGAGGGCTTTGCCGACGCTGACAAAGACCTCGAGCTATGTGCGGAGTTGACCGGTGACGAAATCATTCGTCAAGTTACGGAGGATTCCGACGACTCCGACACCGAGAACGAAGAGCCAGCTCCTACACAGCCAACGAGCTCGGAGTTGACGCGAGCACTGATGACACTGTCATCGGTGTACAGCGGCAACATGACGTTGACTGAAATTGAGGCAGACATGATCGCGGGCAAGCGGACCGTGCAAAAGAAAATAAGCGACTTCTTTGCGCCCAAGTGCTGACCTATGAGGTAGCGCCGGCCACGTCGTATTTTTTTTTTTTTAACGGCTCTTTTCAGAGCCACCTAAACGATGCATTGGCTGAATAGCAATGAGAATCTTGTACTCCGGCCGTGACCCTCTCCGTCAGCGAAAAATACCTACCAAAAAGGTGCGTTTTCACGTGCATTCGTTTTTCCGGACTGCCCGATTTTCCGGACGTTTTCGCGGTCCCTTGAGGGTCCGGGAAATCGGACGTCGACTGTATCTGGTACTGTTACTAATCTGCAACTTTTTTATAATATGTAGCTGTAAGTCTGCACTACCATATCATTGAAGTACTGCTGACATTCGGAAATTTTAGAAATAGCATACCCAAGTGTCCTTGCATACCCAGAGCCCCAAGCCTTGCTTGTTATATAACTGCTACAAACTATGTCCTTATCTTCTGTTTCAGGACACGGCTTTTCGAGAACCTCCGCATGCTTCCACACGCACCTGGTGTCCAGATGCAACGTGAGTTGGCAGATTCGTAATTTTAACTTCCACCATTTTAATGAGTGCTAACTCCTTATTTGTACAGCAACTGGCTGTGCGTGTGCAATTGTTATGATAATTAAATTTTATATATATATTTGTGTACAAGACTGTTGGTCACCAGGCCGTTGCAGGGTGGGTAAACAGCACTAATACAAACTTTATATACAAGATGACAGTACAAGCAGTAGATGTAGTGATAGTAATGGTTGTTGTAGTCTAGTGGTAGTAATTGCGGTAGTAATAGTTGACATTTTTTGGCACGAGAGCTGCTTAGGCAATAACAGTCTGCCAAGATGAGTCGTGTAAATAATTCACCAGGTGATAACGGGGTTTAGTAATACAGTAAAAGCTTGTTCATTTCAATTTCACTGGGACGCTTAAGGAGTTCGAATTAAACCAAATTCGAACTAACAAAAGTCATTGAAAAACAGCCAGAATTGAGACCGGGTTGCTAGAAAGCACTTGTAACTCACAATATTTATTGACCAAAATAATCTGTGATCATTCTTTGCTGCTTTTCTGAAAGCAATAGTCATCAGTTTGTATTCCAAAGCGCGAAAGTGGCACAGAGCTTCATCTTCACCCTCCTCGAAGTTGAAAAATAGGCGCGCGACACCGAGCGCCTCCATTACAGTAGCTGACGGATTTTTCGGACTTGATGGATATTCCGGACTTCATAAATGCACCGTCAGGGTTCCCATAGAGCTAATGCAATTTTGCGACCGGTTTTTCCGACGAATTTAGGCCCCAAAGTTCAATTTGCCGGACTAAATCGCTCGTTCGTGTTTATGGGTCCTTTATCCAAACTTTCTTCGAAACTTAAATGTTAACGCAAAGCTTTGCAGAACACTGGCACTTCTAGTTCTGGGTGCCTCGCGAAAACAATTGGACACACGGAACGAAAAGTAGTCTCACAGTGCCAAGAATGCTATTCGCATTAAAATTGGCTGAATTCTAGTCTACAGTGATTACTGTAGACTGAAATGTCTACAGTAATCACTAAGCCTTCATTGCGGCTCTTCAGTTGTGGCGCACACTAAAATGCACCACACGTGTTTTCCAACGTGCAGCCATCCCCGAGGACGCCATGGACCAGGAGAGCGAGGACGAGGACAAGGTTAACTCAGACGAGCGCATCAGCATCCGGGCGTCGGAGAAGCGTGTCGCTTGCGACGAGGAGTTCTCAGACTCGGAGGATGAGGGCGACGGTCGCCGCGACAACCGCTCGCACCGACCCAAGAAGCACCGCAAGGGTCCGGCGCCTGGGTCGGCCGGTGCTGCGACTCCTGGGGCCAACGCGGCCGCAACACCCGGGGTTGGAGCCGCGGTAGCCCCTTCGCCCACGGGTGGTGACGACGAAGCTCGGACGTCACCTGCCGTGGACGTCAAGGTGGCTATGCCTGCTGGTGGAGACGGACCACAGGCACTGAAGAAAGACGTTGATGGTAAATATTGTCGTCGTCATCATCATAATCTATTTTATGTTCATGCCTTGCGTTAGCTGATTCCAAGTTGTGCTTGCAAATTTTCCCGGTTCATCACAGCACTTAATTCTCTGCCATCCTCGACTGTGTTTCCTTTCTCTTGGCACCCAACTCTGTAACTAAAATACAGTAGACTTCCGTTAATTTGATTTTTCGGTTGATTTGCTGCCGACCGAAGGTCCCGGCCGGCGCCCATGCATTTCCATGGGTCCAAAGTTTCGTTATTTCGATCCTAAAATTGGCCTTCGCCAAATACTGAACTTGACTAGCCGCGTGCACGTGCCTGACACCTATGGTGACCCTAATAGCGGCCCCTTTAGTGGTGGAGCTTAAGGGACAGTGAGTGCATTGAATGCGTGTCATCTCCCGTCGGAAGCACCTATTTTCAAGCAATAAGTGTAGTTCACAATATTTGATTATGGTATTTACACGATTCTAACCTGCATCTTTTTCTTTTTTCGTGAAGATTGAGCCGAAAATTGCCTGAATTTAGCAATCAAATACCCACCTAAAACTGCCTTTATGGCATTCGCATGCTTTGCCGCATAACAAGGATGTATTGCGGCTAAGCTGACTAAAAAAAACTGTGTCGCGAAGCTGACTTTAGGAAACCAGCTGCCAGTGTGCAACACATGACCCTTGCCCATTTTTCTTGCTGAAAAATTGGGTATGCATTCGATTTAAACTTTTTTTAGGAGCTTTAATGCCATTTCTACGTCAGTTTTATACATTGGGCACGTAGAAAGTGGACGTGCGTTTCATTCTGGGGTGCGCTAGAAATTGAGCAAATACAGTCGCCGATTGATTTTTCAGACTTGTTGGATATTCCGGACTTCATAAATGCACTGTCGGGGTTCCCATAGAGCTAATGCATTTTCGCGACCGATTTTTCTGACTATATCGCGCGTTCCGAGCCACGCTACCCGTTCTTGGAGGCCGCCATGTTGTATTTTCGCCGACTTGCCCAGGCTTGGCTTCCAGTGGCTCGCTCTATGGCCTCCAAGATTGGGACACGCATGCAGCGCGTAATTCTCTCGTCTCGGAGGCCATTTCCACTCTTTCTTAGCTGATCTCCCCCTCGGGGGACGACACTTCTTTTCTTTCTTTTTTTGGTCGCCACTATGTCATAATCACTTTGCGAAATTCGTTTTTATGACTTTTTTTTTTTTTTTTCAAAGTTTGTTTGCTATTTTGCACGTGGTGTGTGTGCCTCGGAGACGTGCGTGATCGGCGCCACATCCTGTGCCTTTGCGAACGAAGTAGTGCGAAGCGTGGCCTCCACGATCAGCTCCGGTCGTCCCATTCGGCGCATAGCGCAGCGGGGACGACCCCACTGTCGTATAATCTTGCTAACTTTGTAACGGCTCAGCAACGGCGCGCAGCCTCCGCGATCAGCTCAGACAGCGCGCCGTTGCTGATCCGTTACGGAGTTAGCAAGATTAAACTTCTCCGCTGGGCTACGTGCCGAATGGGACGGCTGGAGATGATCGCGGAGGCCACGTGCTAAACAGCGGGGCTCGTTTCTTCGACCTCCATGGCGCCAACGCCGTGACGTTCTTGTCGAATGTGTGCGGAGACGACGTCAGTCTTGTGCAAATCCAAGCAAATCTGATCGCCTCCAAGCGTAGTATCAGGAAGGGCATTATTAAAAATTTTTTTATGCCACTCTAAGCCCAATAAATTTTATTTTGTAGGGTGAACGAAATTTTTCGGACTATTTTTCGGTCCCCACGAAGTCCGGAAAATTGGTCGGCGATGGTACTGCCAAATAAATCAGCAGTGTGTTGTGGCGTCTTTTTTTTTTTTTTCGGCATCTTGCTTAATTCGACCCGCCGGTTAATTCGATCAATTTCGTTGGTCTCGTCAGGGTCAAATTAACGGAAGTCGACTGTAGATTATTGGTTATATGCGCTACGCATTACATTGTCTACCCAACTCTTTCTTCTTAAACTCAACCATTGTTGGCCCGGTGCTGTCTTCCTGTCTCTTAACGTTACACCTTATCATTCTTCGTTCCATCGCTTCATTGCGTGGTCTTTAGCTACTTCTCAAGTTTCCATGCCATTTTTTAATACCAGTAGAATGAATTGATTGTACAGCTAGCTCAAATATCGCATTGTTGATGGTGCCTGTTCATTTATCGCTTTGCAGATAAGGATGACAAAAAGATGGACACCTCAACGTCAGATAAAGATGCAAAGCCTTGAACCGGAGGTGAGTGTGCGGTGACTATGCTTAGCTTATTTCATTGCTTTGTTGTTCCAAACGTCTTTATTTTTTTTTTGTCCCCTCTACTTTGGGAGAATGAATATTCGGCAACACCCCTCTCTTCGTGTTGCTGGAGGTTATGTTTGTAAGCAAAGTAACCCCCCGTGTTCAGAAATGCATCGTTACTTGAAGCCCATGCTCGACTTGATCTAAATGACACTTGATGTGAGCGCGCCCAAGGTGCGCTCATTGCGTTTCCTTTGGTGCGTTCATGAGAGGCGTCATTTATATCAAGTATAGCCTAAGCTTCCAGTTGAAATGCATTTCTGGATACGGGGATAAGTGTAGTACACCAAGTGTAGTAAAGTTTATGGAGTATGATATAGGTAAATTTAGCAAAGTATAGTCAGTATTTACTGGCTGTTTTTTTAAGACCACCAAAAGTAACAGCAATATTCTGGTCTTCAAACTTAAACATCATTCACAGAAGAATTGAAATGCATAATCTACTAATTAGCAAGGCTTTGCTAATTAGTAATCACTTTTTGGCACATAGTGCAATTTACGAATTATAGGCGGTGAGTTTGCATGACGTGTCCACTTGGAACAAATTCTGAGGGTGACACTAGTTTAGAGATATGTGTCTTCAAGCTCTAGAAATATTTGTAGGAAACTCGGTAGCGAAAGCAGCAGAAGGTAAACGCAAGAACGGGCATAACTAACCTACTGTAGCGTGTAGACAGCATTGGTACAGTTAAACCTTGATATAAGAAACTTCTATACTACTACTAGTCAATCCCTTGGAGAGTTTAGAATAAATTCTTCATTAAAGCCAGTGATTTACTAGTTTACACTAATCCTTGGCAGAGCGTTAAGGTGCAGCGGAAGGTTCAGTTGTGCCATTTCAGTGTCTGTAGTGGTCTGTATGCAAACTTCTGCAGACTTGAGCAAGCTTGAGTGAAGGCTGCAAAATCAGCTGAAGTTTGTATTCAGAAATTCTTGTTGACCTTTAGACATTAGTGGCAAGCTTATGCCTATTCTTGATGTGCATATCAATTAGTTTGCGTTGATCTGCTAAAGGTATTTTTTTTTTTTTTCACTTCTTTTGCAGGGGAATGCGCCTTCCATCTCACATTTCATGGAAGGAGGAGGGGACGCGAACAGACTTTTTTTTTTTTCTTTTAATCACACACTCCATCGCAAACTGCTGCGAGGATGGAATCAACCACCCCCAGCGATGGTGCAAATCCTGGCGAAGAAGCCATCGCCTGTGTGGGAACATAGTAGTTGTATTTATCGGACTCTTTGAAAGTGAAAGTAGTTTTTATCGTCACATCACACTTGTACTCCCTACACACCCAAACCCTTATAGCCCCCCTCTCCCTCCCTCTGCCTACACCTCTCCTCCCCCCCGGTCTGTGCTTGTCGTCTCTCTCATTGAAACGCATTTCTTCTCTCGCTCGTGTTCCAGTCCAACCACGGTGCATTTCCATGTGTACAAAGTGTTCAACTCGTCATCTAAGCACCCTCTGTACCAGTCTGTTCCCTGTTATAGGCATTTTTTTTTCCCGAGAGTGTGTTGCAAGTTTTAAATGGAGGTCTTAAACAAGCAAAAAAAAAAAAACCCCCACCGTGCACTGGTGGCCGTCTGGAGTGGCCGTCTGGAGTGGCCGGCTACAAATTGCGTCTCTAGTGAGATTGAGGGTTCTTGGTCTGCCCTGTATGAGTGATTCTGCTCCTGTCTACCATTGTTCATTAAAACTTTCGGGATGGATCTTGTACTTTTTGTACTTTCTTTTGCCAAGCTGTGCGAGAGTTGCGACCTGTGGGCCAGCACATAAATTATGGTATTTCGCACTGATTGGGAAGTAGTTATGCAAGATGCTGCATAGTTTAGCGTGGGATGCAGGTAGTACAGCCGAAACTTGTTACAACGAATTCGCACCGACTGAAAGGTGAACACCGATATAACGAATTATCGCATATAACAAAGTACCGTAAAAACCGGTGTATAGGTCGAACTTTTTTTCAAAAAACCATTGCGAAAAGTCGACCTTCGTCTTATATACCGGACATTGGCGTAAAAACTACGGAAGTCTTGCAACGATGGGCAGATGAAGTAAACAGCCGCCTTCGCCATCGCATTCAGACTGCTTTTTCACATTTTGTTTCAAAATAAGCGGAAGGCGACGGCAAATTACCGTCGCCTTCAAGAAAATGGCGATTGAGTACGTGGAAGCCCACGGCAGCCCGCCAGGTTGCCGTGGGCTTCGTATCGTGCGACCATCGACCCACGTGTTTGTCAGCACCTTATCATCACGGCACGGAGCAGCATTTAAATAAATACTGTTACCATTGTGCAACCGGCTGAGTCGCATTTGTTTAAAGGTAAGGGTGTCTTTCGGTACTTTTGCCATTGAAAAAGATTTTTTTTTCCTTTTTTTCATTTTTAGAATTGGTTAGTTGGGGGGGGGTCGACCTATATTCCGGTTCGACCTATAGTCCGGTTTTTACGGTAAATGTAAAATCTGGTGGGCCATGCAAAGTTTTGCTTGCGTGTGGCTCAAGGGATCTATTATGGTAGCGAAAATGCCACAAACAGTCGCCAAAAATAATTCTTATCCGTATTTCTCAATATGGAAAAGGTGCACGACACAATGTGGTGCTACGTGATCCTGCGAGACCTGTTGGCAATGGGCATCCGCAGGAATGCTAAACGTTGTAGAAAGCTACTTGCGCAGTCACACTTTCTGGGTCAAAATAGGCACTGCACTGTAGCATCCATTTATGCAGGGTAACTGGTGCACCTCAGGGAGGCGTGCTCAGCAGTACACTCTTTATTGTTGAGGTGAATTAAGATAAATTCACTCTGAACATCATTACTTTAAGCCATATTTTATTTCGTGTGTCGAAAATGTAGAGATAGGTTGCAATTTCTGTAACCTTGCAGTGTGCGAGCGAGAAGTTCAAGTAGCCTGGACAAAGTGCGTAACTGGGCCACTGAAAATGGCTTTAAATTAAATACAAATACAAGCTCACGTGTTCTAGGCTCAGCATCATTCTGGGTTAAGCCGACTTTCATTCCCCGCATAAAGTATCTTAAAGCTAAATGTTTAAAGACGATAAACATGCTGAAAATTTTATCGCACACCATATGGGGAAGTTACGGGAAGTGTTAAACTTGTACAAAAACCTTGTACGTTCGCACCTAGATTATGGTGTCACAATTTAATGGTCCGCTGCACACAGTTCTTTCTCCACCATCTAGGCACCTGCCTTGCGACCTGACCGGTGCCTAGGTGGTGACAAGCCCTGTACGATATCATATGTAGAGTCTTATCGAGTGATGTCTCTATTTTACTCGTGTTTTACATACTTCTGAAAGTAAATTCAAACTGTCAACATCTTTGTTAGTTCATCATAAAAATGATATCAAGTGTGCCACACTTTTTCATAACTGACTTAAGGCAAGGGAGCCCTTCGCACTGTGGGTGAGGAAACTGTGAACATATGGGTGTTCTACTCCATGAGCATTGTGTAATGCCTCCAGCAGAGCTGCTACTGCCGTGGCAATGATGAATTGTAGAATGTGACACATCACTCGTTCAGGTCACAAAAAGCGGCGAGAGCGAAGAGGCGCGTGGAGGAGAGCGCCGAGAAGGGTGCAGCGGAACCATGAGGTGGAAAGCGGAGGAGGGTGCGACGAAAGCGTGAGAAGCAGCGCGGTGACCATGGCTACGCAGTGGTGCCAGAGTAGCGCGCGTTGCCTGGGGGGTCTGTCGGCGGCGGCTTATGTGAATCGCGCCCACGCGTCACCCACGCGTTGGCTCTCGCGATCTCCAGATTAGCGAGTTCATCGCTTAGCACTTCGCTCCGTTTGTAACGTGCCGCACGAGACTGATTTTCCGCGCCAGCCAATATATCGCAGAATGAAAACGCGTACAGACCTGCGCTCAAATTTCGCATTAGGGAGCATCGGAATCGTGGGTGAATTTTTTGGAGCTAGTTAGCTAGTCGATTGATTAACAGCAAAGATGAGTTGCACCGATATATATACATCACCCGTAGTCCACAGGGGTACGTGTCATTGCACTTGGGCCCTTTCTGCTCTATCACCAGGATCGGCCCACATTGTTGGTCTATGTCGCCGGAGATGATCCGCCAGATCCTAGCCATACACAGCTTCACTGTAAAGAAATGTTCTGGGACTTTACATGCCGAAACCGCAATATGATTATGAGGCACGCCGTGAGGGACTCCGGATTTTGACCACCTGGGCGATCTCAAACTGCATTTGCCAGATGGAACTGTGGTGCTATAGTGTCTACGGGAGGTGCGAGCAGGGCAGTTGAGCTAGCATGGGAATGATGGATAGGTAGTGCATGGGTATGCCTAAACTTCGTCCTTCTTGCTTTTAAATGGCTTCGTGACTTTGCAAGGTGATCAATTCTAAGAAAGTGCTGCGTTATAAATAGTCATTAATAAAAAGTCCGAGTACACCTAAGCACCTATGAGTTGTGAATGCGAAAGCATTAATATCCAACTGAACGCCGCTGAGCGGTCCTTCGAGTTACGAACTCGTCGCAGGCGAGCTAGCTCGTTGAGACGCTTGGAGCGTTTTGATTTGTGGACTTACCGAGGTGCAGTCAGAAGGCAGGCGAGAGGTTGCGCGGACAAGGAACGCGCGGATAGCACAAGCTTCCAAGAGCGAGGGTGACGTGGCGTCGTGGTGATGCCCTCTCCCCTCAAGCAGCACCTGGCGCGCTATCGATAAATAGGCGTGCCCTTTCACCCGCTCTGCTCCGTTGAGGCGCACTCGTGCCGTGGCGTCGCAGCCAATGGGAGCTTAGGTGCAGTTTCGCTGCTACCAGACGACAGACGCGAGTCTTTTTCGCTCAATCGGCCATTTGACGCTTTCGCGTCTTAACTGTCTGGCGGCAGGATTCGAACACATGACCTGTAGCACAGAAGCCCGATATTGAAACCATTACGTCAGAGACGCACAAGTGTACTACAATTAGCAGTGATTACGCGCGCTTGCAGAGTCTTATTACTTTCTGCATTAAAAGAGAAGTATACATTTTTTTTTGAAATTTAGTCCAATTTCGGCCCAGATAAAGCGTAATAAACGAAGCTGCAAGAACATCTGAAACCCAAGATCAGACAATACATGTACTACCCACCATTTCCACGAAGGCTGAACGATCGCATCGCCAGAGTTCCCTTTAGCAC
Source organism: Dermacentor silvarum (assembly GCF_013339745.2). Lineage (NCBI taxonomy): Eukaryota > Metazoa > Arthropoda > Arachnida > Ixodida > Ixodidae > Dermacentor > Dermacentor silvarum. The sequence continues at coordinate 31,419,649 of NC_051163.1, read as the reverse complement.
TTCTAAGCAATTCTATGCTTTAAACGTACACCCAATGCGCGGCACACGGGCTTTGCATTTCGCCCCCATCGAAATGCGGCCGCCGTGGCCGGGATTTGATCACGCGATCTCAAGCTTAGAAGAACAACGCCATAACCACTGAGCCACTACGACGGGTTTTAAAGATACCAAAACTCCCATTTGTGAAGGTTTCGAGAAATTTTCCCGCGCTTCGAAACTACCGAAATGAGAGCTAGAGCGCTGCCTGCCAACCTCTGAAGCCAGTCTTCCCCTAAATCGGATAAAGAAATTATCTAATTTCCTTAGGTTGTTTTTTAGGATACCGTTGCTCACGTTGTCAATTTACTTTTCGTTGAGATAAACTTGTTTGTTATGCAGATAGACTGCGAAAGTATAGTTCAAACTTCCTACCAAGCCGCTGCGGTTTAAATGATGAAGTGCAAGATCTTGCAGTACAATAGTTTTTATTTCCTTCACAATTTTTCCCTAGATAGAAAAAAAAAAAGAAGTTTGTCCTAAACAAAACCTATAATCCCTAGATATTGAAAACTTCCCTAGGGTTGGCAGCACTGTAAGAAAGAACACATGGAAACAGAGTGACCTAGAATTCTGTCACTCTAAATTGAAATCTGTGACGCCGCACTGGCGCCCCCGGGCAAATTTCAAGAAAAGGAATACCTTCATTTTAGTAAACAATCAGTGGTCATCCCCCTCGTAAGGGTGAATTGTTAGTGTTACGAAGCTTTGACAGAATATATCGCGAGTATTAACCAACTTACTGTTGCGCTCTCCTTCAACCGAGGGTTAGTCCTTTTTTGCAGCGCACCTTGGTTCCAGATACTGTGAATGAGCACATCACTCGCTCCGCCACTGATCAAAGGGCCCCTCGCCAGGTTTGGTCATTTTAAACAGACAAGTGTAGCAGACACATCACACGCTAACGATCGTGTCTGCAATGTATTGCCAACCGGGGGAAAGCTACCACCAGTTTCGTTTTCGGATTAGGGGCGGCGCGGAATCCGAGAACTAAACTAGTGGTTATCAATTTTATAAATTAAAATGTGTCACTTGTGCTTTCCGTGACCCCAGTGTTTTTTATAACTAATACATTAATAAAATAAAACAACGTTTATGGCGGGAAAGAAACGAAAGCGCTTTCCCTTTCTCATTTTGATAGTCGGTTTCGTCAGTTTCGTCTGCGGCGGCGACTGCTTACGGCTGCCCAGCTCAGCTGACTTAGCTGCTGATGCTTGTTGTGCGTGTTGTTGAGTGTTGCGCGCGCATTCCTTGGCTTTGGCGACAATTTCTGCTTTCACTGGAAGTCTGACCGCGGGAAACTTCGGAACCATTCGAATTTGAGGGGTGTCAAGAAACGACTGAGGCAGACGAGCTCGGCCGGATCAAGTGACCAGACGGCTATGTTGGCGCATCGCAATACTATGTGCGGCTCTTTGGTGTACGCCAGGCTCTATCGATTCCGAAAGGATGACAGGTAAGCGATATTGTGTTCTGCATGCGTTTCATTTCCGTTTCGGCGACTACGCGGAAAGGCTGAGCCTTTCCGCGTAGTCGCCGAAACTATGGACGAACTCGGCTCAGTTTCACTTCGTGACTCTGACGAAAGCTTAGTTTATCGTACAGTACGTTTGATGTGTTCATAGGAAAAAAAAAGAAAAAGAAAACGAACTAAGGTTTTTTTTGGTTTCCTGTCGCTGGCAGCGGTCAGCACGTGCACGTGGTGGCCGGTGAAGCGAAGATGCAAATTGGTCCGTCAGGGGAACGGATGGCGTAGTTGGCAGGGGAAAGGAGGGCGGAGCGCGAAAGGAGAGTAGCGTGACGCCACCGCCGCTTAGCATACCCTGGAACTTTCTCGGTGTGTTATCTTGGCTTAACGCAGGCCTATCTCGTTTCCCCCGGCCACATCTACGCGAGTTCCCTCGTTTTGACACTTTTTTTTTTTTAATCCGCGTGTCCTAATCATGGGCTCATTTCTTTCTTTACCAACTTATGCACGATTTTGCTGATTCAATTTGCCATGACCTAGGCCAATCGAATCCCTGGTTTTCTTCTCAGAAGCAGAATGCCTTAGGCACTGATATATATACCAGGGCAAGTCAATAAAAGGAAAAGGGGGGGGGGGGGGGTCAAAAAGAAAACGCGGACTGATAGCGCATAAGCATAGGCGCTGATGACGTCATCGTCAAGGCTCGAACCGCACAGTTGCTAACACGGACGAGTAATCATGCATGATTTACGCACTTGGTTCGGGATCGTGTGTGCTCATGCACGTAGGCGTTTCCGATAGTGTGATCTGTCTCTTGTAATGGGTGTTTCCCCTATTAAAGGCACATTAAAGACAAACACTAATAAGAGGGGGAAAGTATTCCTTTAAAACTCTTATTTCGTTTATAAGAGCTTTTTTTTTTCGCGGAGAGACATCTATTACTATAGGGGAGAAAGCAGAGAACAAAGTTTCATATTTTGAAGTTGGCGCCCAAACAAAGTGACCGTTACGCATGTGTGACGTCACATGTATTTAAAAGCATTTGTTCTCCAATTTCGGCTGTCGTGGTTCATTGAACGCTATTAACACTTGCCAAGTTCCACGTTTGGCTCCTTTAGAAAACAATGTAATCAATCTGTACCTACAACAAATGAATTACCACGACGTCCCGGCCCCCTGGTGCCGGAACTTGAAGAGGACGTCGCTTGGACGTTGCGTCATTTATCGCTTCCCAACCCTCTCCTCACGGTATAATTAGAGGGAACTTTTCTTAAAATATTCCTCTTTAGTATCCAGTTTCATCGCTGAGATAGATAATGTGGCAAGGTGTGTGGCGAACTTCGTTCTGCTTATTTATTAATTGTCCTCGTTCGAATGGCACAGGCAACCAGCCAGTGCGCTACTGCCGAGTTGAAATCAAATCAGTATCTTGTAAATGTGAAACGAAATTCTCGCGCGTTCGATCTGCAGCTCGAGCAGTGGGAATGGCATGCCGGGGTGTCAACCTGGTGCGCTGACGGGCTCGCCATAACGACATCTGCAGTCTTTCTTTTTGGCACAGTTAATGCTACAAGGTTTGATCGAAACAAGAACCTTGTCTCGCCCAAAGCCCGAACTATAACTAAATCAAGGCAAACTATTAATTTAATCGCTTTTAACAGCGGATCTGTTTAAGCTCTTGGCTAGGCCGCGTAGTGCGAACAAAAAAATGCGCCTAGCGATGGCGTCACCGCGCGTTGCCGAGCAACGCCTCGCACCAGCTGGTGCGGAGCGTTGCTAGGCGACGCACGTGACGTCACCGCTCGGCGAGGTTCCCACCCTCTCCCAGGTTACCCTCCCCACAGCGCGAGGCGCGGCCGACGTATCCGGCGTTCGTCGGCACGCCCCGGCTGCAGCCGGCGTCGAGATTGCGACATGCTGCATTTCGCGCCGGTCTCGTCACCCAGAAAGGACCGCATCCGCGTCTCGTCGAGCAAGATGGGCTGGTGGATGGAGTGCTGCGCTTTCGCTGGCGTGGTGTCGCTGTGCCGAGCGCGCTCGCGCGTCAACGCTACGTCCGAATTTACAGTGGCCTTTAGAAGAAAGAGTGCGCGCCGACCCCGAGTATCGTCCCGATCCTCGGGGTCGGCTAAGTCTGGCAAAGAACCAGCCAAGCCAAACCAAGTTAAGCGAAGCAAAGCAAAGACAAAGCTAAGAACCAGCCAAGACAAACCAAGTTAAGCAAAGGAAAGCAAAGTTAAAGCCAGGGAAGGGCCACTAGCTTCGCTGTTTGCCCAGTCTTCGCACCACTTACTGTGAAGCTGACACCATCTTTTTCATTGTGGAACTCGGTACGACTTGTTTTAAAGTTAATGACACGTACTACGCTCATTTATCACAGAATTGAGAAGGTTTATTTTGCGATAGCCCAATCGTGTTTATTTGTGCATGTATTATATAATGCATCAGTTTCCATTGTCATTGTTAATTAAAATAATTACTATTTATTATAATCGATTTACCTGAACAAACTATCTCCGTCATCTCATGTTTGCCATGGTAAAAACTGCGTTTCATTGCTTAAACGCAGAGATGAAGATGGAACTACGTGTAGTACCACGGCCGCGGGATAAAAAAAAAAAAAGTTTTTTTTTTTTTTTTTTTTTTATCCAGCGGCCGTGGTAGTACATTGTCATGTTGCCGCTGCGTCCGGCATTGTCACGCAATCTCAGTGATTTCGATTGCAATCTCAAGGTTGCTTTCGGCCGTCTGGGACGACAGAGAGGTCTAGATCAATCGAGTGTCAAAGTCTTCGTAAGGGGATGACAAGAATATGATTAAGCCACTTCTTTACAGTTGCACATGTACCGTATTTTATACCCGGAATGAATATTTTGTGTAACCACTTCCGAGTGAATTTCGAAAAAAATGTTGAAGACAATGGGCAATATATATTTTACAAGATGTCTTAAGAAGATACACGTCTAAAAAATAGATTACGTTTTCCGTTTACACTGTTGATTATTAACCTCTTTGTGTAATCGCGTTCTGTACGTGATGCCTTGGCATGTTTTGATAATTGATGCCATTCAGATTTGTTTGATACTTAAGATTTTTTTATTGCCGCTGCTGTTGCTGCGTTACTTCTTTTTTTCGTGTCTATCATGCAGAAGTTTGCATTGTAAGTCAGTCACTGGCTCCAGGACGCACCCACCTCCTGTATATTCCGTTCTGCAACAACAACCGTACATGTATAGTACAATAAAATGTGATTCTGAGCTGGTTAGTTCGTATTTATACATGACGTTAGAGCGCAAACAGAGACACACGGAGACTGAGATGGGAAAAATGTCTGCTGAAGCCTGTCTAAGCTCCTGGCGCTGCCCAGGTGGCGCGTCGGAGTAACACCAATCAGCGCCTCTCGCGGCAGGTTGAGTCAATACTGGCGTGCACGGACCGCTCTGCTCGCGTTGTGCTAGCAACGTAACTGCGCGCGCGCTCTTGATTGGAGCTCCAGAAATGCCGCAAATAATCGCTTCCACATTGCGTTCGTCATCAAGGAGAAATGTTGTACAGCGCTGCACACGTTCAAGGTTGTGGACGCCGACGGCATCTCTCTGCTGGAGTAGTGGCATACCCAGCGGTGGCGACACAGCTTAGATGTTTCTCCGGACGTCACCATATCTTGTGATTTTCATATGTTTTGACTGTGCGGTTCAACGCAGTTTGCAAGCACGACTCGGCTTGCAAGTATTCAAGTAGCTCACTCTTTCATAGCACTGCTTCGACGTTCTTGGGAGCCCTCAAGTTTCGCTCGCTTTTGCGTGCTCAAATTCATTAGCTGCTTTTCGAGCTGATATGCGCAGAGGTAACGATGAAGTGTGTTCATGTCATATATGTTCACGCCAATAAGATGTCAATGCTTTTCGCCTGATCACTGCTACGGCACCCACATTTTGATGAAAGCAGTATGCAAACAGATTAGTGGAGCGTTCAGGTAAACACTTATCCGGATTTCTGTACTGCTGCCCGCGTCACAGTCACAGTGGACTTCTGGCGTATTATGATTATGTATACAGTGCAAGGGCAAATCAGCGACAGGAATCACGCTCGAACCAAAAACGATTTAGCCACCAGGGGTTCTTATGTAAACATTTTTGGTACGCGTTTGTTTTTGCATTATGGTTTATCCGTATGGTGCGACTGCATCGAAGGGGAGTCGAACACGTGACCGCATACACGTAATCTCATCGTAGGCAGTGGAATGTCGTTGGGCCAACGCGTAAGGTGCGTGTCAAATATGGCGGCATCTGCATTGGCATGCAGGCCTTCTGAGCGTATGATGACATAAATACGAATAATCCGGAAGAGGCTATTTAGTTCGCGTATCCCGATTGGCCCGACAGCAGTCGGGTCGATCAAATGCGTCGCTGTGTGTACATTCCATTTACTCTTAGTTTCCGTTCACGGGAGCTCTGGCACACTTCCGCTCGGAGGCTCGCCGGGGTTTCGGCGCGTATTTACTTACCGTCGCAAAATAGCCGCGTTTTGTACGTCGCCACGTTTGCGGAGGGCAAATCGAGAAGCCATTTCCGAACGTTGTTCCGGGACGTTCGCGGGAAAAGCCATTGTTTCCATCAATCTATACACGCGCGACCACTTCCGGCTTCTGCTTACTCGCGGAACTGTTCCGCCCACTTTCTTCGCAGCAGACGGTGCCCGTTTTGTAAGAGACGGCGCTGGCAAAGGCTGTAGCAGACGGGTTCTCGAAACTCTGATCGTCTGCTACGCTAACGGTCATCGTCTGCTGTTGCCCCTGACTTACGCGGCGGAAATCGTCTGCTCACTTTTGATTGGCGGAAATAATTTGCTCGTCTTGCCGCGGCGCGGCTGTCACGTGCCCTGTCACTGCGCGCCCCCGCGTTTTGAAGTCGCGTATAGTGTTGTTCCAAGGGTCTTCAGGGATTTCGTCACAGCCTTCCTTCTGCGTGCGTCGAAGCGGCTTCGGGTGCTTTGAATCAACAGCGCTTGACGCGTGCGCTGTTTCTTTCTTTCTTTCTTTCTTTCTTTCTTTCTTTCTTTCTTTCTTTCTTTCTTTCTTTCTTTCTTTCTTCCAGAAGTGAACGCCGGCACGCGCGTGCGCCGCTGTGGCGTTGCGCGTGTCGTCTGCTAACCGGTTTCGTCGGCGGGCCCTCCCTCGGCGAGCCGACGACGACGTTTCGGGCAGGCTGCCTGCTCTCCGCCCCGCCGTGACGTAATTTGCCGCTGGTGTCTGTGGAGTTTGATAGACCTTCGGCTCCGCCGTTGCGCTTTTATTGCTGTGTTTATTTGCTCAGAGGAACGGAAAGCCGCCTTTCCTGCGGTCACTGTCGTTTGGCATTTCCTCTTAGAACACTCACTGCGTCTTCCTGTTATGGCTTACGCCTCAGTCGTCTGAGCTTGAAATGCGTATTATTTTACGCTAACACGCTTACCAGTGGGTAAAGTCTGATCTGGCGCGGTGTTTTGTTGCTAAGCATGTAAGTCAGGACTTCGAGCACGGGCCCGCATTTCGAGAGGGCGGCGAGTTAAGATGTAAATTAAGCTTCTGCGAAAAAGGTTACCGTGACAGAGGTTTTCGTAAGATATAGAAAAGACGCATAAATGATAAAGCGTTGGTGCCACCCTGAAGTCCCCGCACTAGTTAGCCGTGACGTCATGTGCTTTGGCATGCAGCTCTCTGGTCTATATAGTTATATCGGTAAAGAAGAAATTACACATTAATTGCATACTATAGGAGCACTAGAATTAATCGAGCAAGTTCTGATAAACCCTTCACCGCCAAATGGATGACGTACCAGCGTCTACGTTTCGGTGCGAAATGGAAAATATAAAAAGAGAGAAAAATTCGGCATTCACACTTTTCGTTTTCTGATCAGCAGTTTCCCGTTAAATTAAATTGTGGGGTTTTACGTGCCAAAACCATCATCTGGTTAATACGCACGCCGTTGTTTAGGACTTAGGGTTAATTTTGACCACCTTTGAAGCGTGCCTATAAGTCGAAGTACGCGATCGAGCGTTCTTGCATTTCGTCCCCATCGAAACGTTGCTGCAGGGGCCTGGATCGAATCCGCGACATCGAGATTAACAGCTAAACGCCATAAACATTGGGCTTCCGCAGCGGGTCCCGCCAAATTAAGCAGGACAGAGTTTTGAAAGAATCACTTTGGCAGTCTTGAATGCTTGTGCCTTTCAAATGGCACTCAGAGAGAGAGAGAGAGAGAGAGAGAGAGAGAGAACATGCTTTAATGAGGTGCTGCAGATGTTAGCCTGGCTATTCGCCTGAAATGCTACGCCAGGTGCTGGGTGATTATTTTGATATATACAGTGATAAACATTTCACAATACATACAGTCACACACACATATAATACACTATTTGCAAAGTGTCACTGAGGCTTGTGGCCCGCAAGAACGTTAGCAGCGCTAACGTGGCACGTACGCCCAGGTGGTGCGTTGCCATGGACCGAGAATATTCCGCATTTCCAAGCCCGAGTACTGTTTAAGGTGTAATGCCGCCTTCAAGGACTGTCTCTCTGACGCGTAGCGGCAGCAGTCACACAGAATATGTTGCAGGTCTTCAGGGGCGTTGCATCGAAAGCACATTGGTGAGTCAGTATAACCTTGCTCTTGAAGTAGTTCGTGTAGGCGACGTTTAGTCTGATGCGGTGTAGGCATGTTTGGTCTTGTCTATTAAGGCATCGCGGCATGTATACAAGTCACACGATAGGAGTTCATACTGGGGACTTACATCTGTCCGGGGGAATCGCTGGAAACGCCAAGCGTGTGCAGATACCAGTGTCGCCGCGTCTTTTCTCGGGAAAGATATCTAGACCATTTCTCTCGAAGTGTCGTGGCCAGCTTTGGCAGCGTGGTCAGCCAGGTTAAAAAGGATGACAATAATGACGATGCTCGATAGCAACGATGACGGACGGTGAGTTCACCACATATTTTTTCCTTCAAATTCCGCCATATTGTCAGTCGCGATTGGCTCACAGTGTTGCTTCGGCCTCTCTGCTGATTGGCACGAAACGCCGCCATTACAGAATTTGACAGTATGGCGGAATTCGACAGTGTGTAGAACACGGTGAAAGATAATCGAAAGGTGTCTCAACGACGCCGTATGTTGGCGGAGCGGGTTGACCATACGCCCTTGTTTCCTCTTAATTCCTTACTCCGCCGGCAGAGGCGCTGCATTGTTTCAGTAAGGTCCCTACATATTTATTTTCTGTTGTCTGCTATGGCGGGAAACACTGCTTTCAGCCATTTAATTTACCATTTCGAACTGTAGTGCAAAAAGAAGTCGCAGTTACGACTGAAAGGCGGAGCATCGATTGCCATAGCAAATTGGGGGACAGCTATACGAATTTGGGATAGTAGTTTTATCGGTCATATAAACTTGTTAACATGGGCATACTAACTAAATGAACACGCATGGTGTCACGCGCGCACAAGCAAACATGAACACATCTCACTCGATGACAGTGGAAACTCGCTGTCAAAACGCTGGAGTGAGCAAGCGCGGCGGCAGCAGCGAGCGAATTGACCTTCGCACTACGTCTTGCATTAACGCGAACTAAGCCGCGAACACACAGCGCGCGGCGGACTGTGACCAGAGTGACCCGACGCATATGGCCTTTCACGATACAGTGGTCCTGGCGAGCGCGCGCGGCCGCCGGAGCCGCCCTGAGTAAAATGCCCCCCCCCCCACCTCCCTACCCTCCTCCTGGAGCGTTGCGCACGACGGACGACCGCGCGCTTCCTTCCCGCTTTCCTCCCTTGAGTGCGCTAGATTGAGCCGCGATCGCCAGCTCACTCTCGCACGCTTCCAGGCGACGTTTAGCTGCGGCATCAAATGCGTAATTATATAAAAACGTTGCGAGGCGGGAAAGTGGTAAAGACTTCCGACGCTGCTCGACGAGTGTCCCGTTCTGATCTCGTCTAAAACCTCCGAGCCGCCCCCAGAGGCACCGGCAATAGTCACCAACGCCGCGCGTTCGGTGCGATTGCGGACAAGATGCAGACGGCATCGACAATAGTTCTGCGCTTTGCTGGTGCTGCTGCATGTCCAAGTTTATACAGCTGATAAAACTACCTTGAGTCGACCCCATTTCTAAACGTGAATACACAGACAAAACCACAATAATTGCGACTTGGTTTTCCTTCTACAACCTATTCCAACAATAAATTAGTGTCACCCCGGATAAGTCAGATCACACATGTCGTTGGAGCCGATCTCACACGCAGCTTGATGCAGAACTCTCTCATTTTTGGCACCAACGGTGACACAAGGCTTCTCTGTAAACTTTCTTAAAACAAACCGTCTAAACTGTTAACATATCTACATCTTTAAAAGCCATTAACTACATTTTGAGACATGCATCGAAATTTATTTCAAAGATTCCAAAACAAGTTAGCAAAGTTCGGTCGCAGCCTAGTTATCACTACAATATGCGTGAGCATTCCTCGCATATTAAGATTTCACCTTGCGTTCTCGGAGTCTTGACATGATTCTGAAACGCTTCTCGCATTTCTGCCATTTTGAATCTGAGAGGACTGCCACTTGAACGAGTGCCTTTCACAGTTGTAAAAGCGCCGTCCGACAGTAGTAACCTTAGAGCGATAACTATTACGCGCGTAGTGATGATGACGATGATTTATTGGCATCTCGTTTGAAGTGGGGCGATGATTAATTGTCAGCTAGCCTGCTTGATTTAATCCGGTATGCAATACGTTTTAAAGCGTATGTATTCTTTGGCTGGTACCCCAGCAAAATCTCTGATGCGAAACGTGTAATGTCTTGTATTTGCAGAAAAATGAGCAATTTGCGAAGACATTTAATCGTTATTATAGTGTAAATGCAGATTATTGGTAGATTTATAAGCGGTACGAAACAATTGAAACCAAAAACAAAATTTATCAGAGAGAATACCCATATGATCAGATTTATGCATATCTATGGAGATCACAGGGAGAGGCCTTCGTCCTGCAGTGGACGTAAATATAGGCTGCTGCCGCTGATGATGATAGAGATACATAGAGCTTCGCCTGCGCTGCTGCCGCTAGAAAATGTGCTCCGCGCGAGCCACGCGTTCTTGAGTTCACGTGTTCTTGCCAGAGCGCAGGCCACCATCCTTCGCCAGCTTCAGACAGACTCTTTTCTGAGTCCGCACAGATTGGCGATTATCACAAATGGGGAATTTAACCCCATATGTCAAAATTGTAACATGAACGAATTGGCAACACAAGACCACATTCTTTGGGGATGTAGGGGTTTTCCTCCCCCAAATACGCTCTTGCCAGCCCCCTCCAAACTTACCTGGGAGACTTTACTTAGGACTGCCGCCGATCTCGGGGAACAACTGAAAATCGTCACTTGGGCCGAGGGAGTCGCCCCCAACAGGGGCCACCCTGAGACCCCACCATGATTTGCAATAAAGATGTTGTAACCACCACCACATTGAGTTCACGCTTTCTTTCTGATCAATGAGCGACACAACCGGTGGAAATGCTTCGTCTGCCGGTGCTGCTAAACGAGCTGCCCGAGAAGAGGCTCAGCGCCGCCGGCGAGACGACCGTGTCGTTGAGAATCAAATTCTTTGCCCCAATATATCCCCAATTCAAAACCCCTTAACAGCCGCGCTCAAAATTCGCATTCGGGAGTATCGTATAACGTCGCTGAATTTTTTTTTCTTCCTCGAAACTTCTCTATTTACCTTGTACCACTACCTACGCCTGTAGCAGATCCGGTCGTCTCAATTTCTTCCCTGCTTTCAGAGCGCAGCTCCTAGGCGCCCGTTCCTTCGGCGTCCCTCGGCGTAACCTTGCGAACGAGCACAGCGAAGGATAAAAGAGCGAACGCGGAGCGTGGCGGGGGATGAAAGCGGAGGAGGAGGGCATGGCGAAAGCGTGAGAAGAAGAGCGTAGCGCGGCGACGATCGCTACGAGATGGCGACAGAGTAGCGCGCGTCGTCTCGGAGGTTTGTGTGCGCCGGCTGCTGTGAATCGGGCCCACGCGTCACGCCTCTCGCGATCTACCAGATTAGCGACGCAGTTGCGCCACACTTCGCTCCATTGGCAGCGTGCCGCACTAGACAGATTTTCCGCGCTATAGCCTGTTTATCGCGAAATGAAAAAAAAAAAAAACACACGTACAGAGCTGCGCTTAATTTTCGCATTAGGGAGTCTCGTAAGTGTATGGGAATTTTTTTGTCGAAACAAGATCGGTGGCTGAGCGTGAAGCATGGAAACTCGACGAAAGGTCGACTGCGCGTAAAAAAAAGAAGAAAAACCTGTCGCGTAGAGAAATGTCTGTACAGTTGTGCACTTGAGCTTTCTCTCTTTTAGCCCCAATGCCCAGTGCTATGGCATTCGTTAGACAAGGTGGCTTCTGCCATGTTTTCGGCGTAAGTAGCAGCATATAATGGAGTAATTTAGTTACCAACAACTCACAGTGCGGCACTCGGCGAACTAGGCGATCCATTTATGGTTTTTTGTGCACAACTTGAAGAATGGTGCAGCTGGTCTCATATTGCTGCAATGCAGTGGCGTAGCCAGAAATTTTGTTCGGTGGGGGGGGGGGGGGGGGGGGGGGCTGACGTTGGAGCGCGGCCTCCTCCTTATAGAATTTGTCGAGGAATCAAATACATAAATAATGTATTGATCATGGCAATGGCATTGTATATTAGATGCTGCAAACGAATTATTGAACGCTACGCACTGTGAAGTAAAATATGTATTTTTTTCATAAAAGAATACATTCGTATGTCCCAAAAATTGTGGCAGAAATAACGGATAGCAATGCTTCCGCGTTTTTTTGTCTATTTAATAAGTAAAGAAAATATGACACGAACTTTAGAACTATATCAGTTCGAAACCAGCAAAGCAGTGCATGCAGCCGATATGAAAAACGTAAAGGCCAAGAAATGAATAAGTTGAGGACACATATTTTGATGAATCTGTGTCATTGAAGAACCTTGTTTGCATTTTTGCACATATGCAACGGCGAGGAAAAAAAAACTCAATGACGTTGTCCCTCGTTGCAATAGATTGCGCAGGAGCAGCTGTTTCCGGTCGTGTATTGTAATTACACCGAGATTACACTCGCAACAGTGAGTACAAATAAAAAGTAAGAGTTCTACAAAATATACATTAGAAATGCGAAGATAGAATGAAATATACAAAGTCGAAGATACAACTTCAAGGGCAAAAAAGTGTCGCTGGAAACAAAGTTCACTGCTTGTATACACAAAACCTCGCTACAAGATATTTAAATATACGTCTAAGTCTCCAATACGTATTTAAGCAAACGACACTGTATATAATCCGTCAAACAAGACAAATAAACATGTTGCGCAGTCACAGATAGTAAACTTCGCCACAGAAAGACAGATGGTCTAGGCAAGAACAAAACTATGATCGCAGAAATCGCGATATGTACTCGGGCCATGCGGCGGTCGCGACAGCGCCATATGGGTAGAATAATAGAGGAATAATGCAGAAATCAGTACGAACATGTGTAATTTAACTGCCTGCACAACGGCAACAATTATTCTTCACCCAAAATTAAAGGAGGGTATTGCTTCGTTTCAAAAAGAAGTAAAAGCAGGTAGCTAAAAAGGAAAGAAAAGGACAAACGAAAGCCGCAGATGCGCCAAGTTGAACTACCCAATATCCGAGATTGTTTTTGGCAAACGCCGCGTGGGCCGAGCTTTCAATGAGCAAAGTCGCTCAAAATTGGTTATTGGTAACCTCGTAATTTTTGTATTCGCGTGATAATTTTGATCATGATGCTAACTGCTAGAATACACGGCGAAAATTTCTGCGGTTTTAAAAGCTAATGAGCGGTCATACGCTTTCATATTTAAGAACTTATGGACCTGAAGGAACAGTGGTTTTTACTTGCATTGATTTTTGCTGCTTCGCTATCTAAAGGACAAACTTCTCTCGGCGGGGAAAAGTTGACCGAAGCGGTCAATGACTTCGGACACGTTGATGCCGACGTCTCTGTGGGTGTATAGAAGCGTCAGCCTAACCATGCGTTCCACAGACATTGTAGAGCGCAAGTAGTCTTTTAGTAAACTCTTGTTAAAAATATTCTCTCTGCGCTGGCAGAGGTCACTGGAAGGATGACTAGAATATGCAGCAGTTTGTACACACTTACACAGAACCTGCAGTCACAATGAGAGAGGGCATATATTCCGGTGCTAAAACCTAAAACACTCCCTCGATGTCGTTGGCATCCTTGCTTAAGTACCTTGCACAAACAGTGGGCTGTTCGATTCCAGCGATGTCCGTCGTTTCGTCAGGAAGTATGGAGAAGCAGCCTGCTTTTGCAACTAGAGTTTCTTTGATAATTTCACCAGAAATTTCTATAATTTGGTTTCGTGCATCTGGACTTAGATACCGAGGCATTACTGGGGCAACTTTCCAAACTGTTCCTCAGATGTGTATCTCCACAATCAGCTCGCATGCGAAGAAGCGCTTTGAAAATACCTGTATTTTCAGCGGGGGCTATCCTTTAATCCATAGGGCCACTGTGCCTGTGGCCACAGAGAGCCAGACCTTGTCGGCCGCAAAAAGAATTTCCTCAATAATAGGCCATTTACTTTCTTCTGTTTTCTCATATTTTACTTTGTCTGCCCTGGTCCAGCTGATCGATCACATTAGGCACGCTTCCTGAAAATGTTTGGAGAAAATTATCAGCTGCTAGCTCACAGTCACGGTGATATTTAATATTTTCGTATGTGTGGAATATTGCGAGCGCGTTCTTTCATTTCTGGAACGGCTTGGTCACGAGGGCTCCGGTGCACGCATGTTGGCCCAAGTGTATAAGAGCATTAAGCCCATAAAGTTCCAGAATTGAAAATCTTTTAAAGCACGCCTTTGGAAATGTCAATGAACCTTTCGCGTCAAAAGGTTATGAGAACTTTATACCCATAAAGTTCCGTAATAAAAATCCATGCGCTCCGTAGATTCCGTGGCCTCTGCGAGATGCCGCAACGCGCCTGCTCTCTATCGAAAGCCCTTGACAGTTTGTGCTCGGATGGGGCTCCTTGCGTTGCGTGACTCCAAGTGCAAGGGTGTTGCCACGAAATCCAGCCCGAGTTCGGAATGTTCGTGCCAAAATGCTCTTTCGAGCGTGAAAGAGACATTGTAGACAGAATCCAGAATGATTCCCGGCGTCGGTGGTAGTTTTGGTGGGCGGTGCATGCCGGCACGAAAAAATTTCGGGGGGGGGGGGGGGGGGCTGAAGCCCCATCAGCCCCCCCCCCCCTCCCCCCTGGCTACGCGCCTGGTTTAAACCTCCTCGGTACTTATGGACTTGTATTTGTGAATGCGCAACGAAGCCTCCCTCGCTCCTTGGAAAACGCGTTTCACTTTCTTGTTTGGGCCACTGTTTCTGAAAGAGGGATCAACGATTTTTTTACCCCCCGTAAGAGCGTCGTGAAAGTGGCATATATTGGCACATATTGGCAGGCCGAAAATGCGTGAGGTATATCCTAAGAGTTATAATCACGTTGAGAAGGTTATTCCAACAAAAGACGCTGCACACATTGTGAGTCACGATGACGGCACGATACCGCCAGGATGATATCAGACAGGATAATTTTTAGCTGCACCAAATTTCTATAAATTGTCTGTGACATTTAGCACAAGTTCAGCCCTTGACCTAAATTACTCGATGAGGTGGCCATAACTTCTACGAGAAATCAAAATGCCTAATTGAACAAATTACATAATCACGCTAATTAACATTTTAATTAATTATTTTACGGCACATATTTTAATGTACGAATATCAGCTGGTGAGTTGGCAAGAGATATCCATTTGAAACGAATTGTCAGGACCTCACCATTTTCCAGTTATTAATTGTCAGTGTCTGACGAAATTGGCATTCCAGTTACGTTTGTACTTCAAACAACCGTTTTCTTACAATAAGTGGAGCAACAGTGTATTTTTACTGCAACTTTGATGGCGCATACTCGAAACCAGTGCCATCGTCAGAATTTGTTCCAAGTCGATATGCCTTGCAAGCTCGCTACCTACAATTTGTAGGTTTAAATATGTGGCGTAAGGTAAGTTATTAAAAAATTGATTAGCCTAACGATATAAATTATTCAATTAAGGATTTAAATTCATCATAGAAGTAATGGCCGCCTCATCGAGTAATTTAGATCAAGGGTTAGAATTGTGCTATTTGCCACAGGCAATTTTAAAAAATAGCACCGCATATGCTCGGTTCAAGCGCGAGCTTCGCGAGCCCTCAGCTCCGCGTCGGGAACGACAGAGAAAGAGCGCGCGTCGGGAACGAACGCCCTTGTGCACCGCAGTGACCCTAGCGGTCTCCATGCAAACCAGAGCTACGGACACCGGAGGACGACGAGTCACAAGGCTCGGCCCTAAAGTGCTTCGCCCCTAAAAGAATTGTTGTTGCTAATAAGAAAGACCCTATATATACCCCCCAAAGTGAGCACTATAGACAGAGTACGTATTTACATCAATTTCCGAGTCCACGCGATCTCACTAACGTATTACTACTTAGACGAACAGAAACACGCAGTTACACATAATCGAAATGTCACATTATGGACACGTTGAATGCGTTTACCAAAAGCCTAT
This sequence comes from Dermacentor silvarum, assembly GCF_013339745.2. Classification (NCBI taxonomy): domain Eukaryota; kingdom Metazoa; phylum Arthropoda; class Arachnida; order Ixodida; family Ixodidae; genus Dermacentor; species Dermacentor silvarum. The sequence goes on along the minus strand of NC_051163.1, from coordinate 31,403,506 downwards.
TTGGACATTTCTAAACGTGAATACACAGACAGAACCACAATAATTGCGACTTGGTTTTCCTTATGCAACCTATTCCAACAATAAATTAGTGTCCCCGAGGATAACTTTGAAGTACCGATGCAGTGTCATTGGAGCCGATCTCACATGCATCTTAATGCAGCGCTCTCTCATTTTTGTCACCAACAGTGACACAAGGCTTCTCTGCAAACTTTCTTAAAACAAACCGTCTAAACTGTTAACATATCTATATATTTTAAACGCATGAACTACATTTTGAAATATGCATCGAACTATATTTCAAAGATTCGAAAACAGGTTAGCAAAGTTCGGTCGCAGCCTAGTTATCGCAAGGATATACATAAGCATTCCTCACGTATTAAACTTTCACCTTGTGCTCTCGGAGTCTGCACATGATTCTGAAATATGCTTCTCGCATTTTTGCCATTTTAAATCTAAGGGGACGGCCAGTTGAACAAGTGCCTTTCAAAATTAGTAAAACCTTCGTGGGATAGTGGTAAATTTAGAGCGATAACAATTATATGCGTAGTGATGAAGCTGATTTATTGGCAACACCCTTGAAACGGGCCGTTGACAAATTGTCGACTAGCCCTCTTGATTGAATGCGGTTTGCAATACATGTTTTAATGCGTACGTATTCTTTGGCGAGTGCCCCAGCAAAATCTGTGATGCGAAGCGTGTAACGCCTTGTATTTGCACAAAAATGCGTAATTTGCGAAGTTAAGACATAGCACTAGGTTTGCCCATAATCACAACTTTCTATTACCTTAATGTAACACGAACTATGGCAAAATTACATCGTACTTCTTGGCGATTAAATTTTGGAATGACTTACCCTATGCACCTAAATCATCATCACCTTTGCACGCATTCAAATATGAACTTTAAAAATTAATTTTGTATAACTAGTTGTCCTGTTTAATTTAGTTTGTATATACAGTGTGTACTTCATTTGTAATATAGGTTTGTACAATTTAGATTGATAATGTGCGTAATTTTTTTATTTACATGTATGACTCCTTGTATAGAATCGAATGTATTCCTTTCCACTACTACGTTCATTATTTATTTACTTGAAGATTGCATAATTTTTATACTGTTCTATCTATTAATCATTTTGTACCAATCTTCTTGTTAACCGAGGGTCCCGTCCCGCTGCAGTCGTTTGACTTTGGGACCCTCGCCTGCAACCAACTATGTATCTTGTATGAATAATAAACTGAAACTGAAAAAAAATTGAATCGTTATTATAGTGTAAATGCAGATGATTGGTAGCTTTATAAGCGAGAGGAAACAATTGAAACAAAAAAGTTGATCAAAGAAAGAATAGCCACATGATCAGATTTAGACATATCCCTAGGCTAACATAAGTTTCCATGGAAAATCTATAGGAAAGTCTATATTAGGGGCGTGGCAACATGAAATTTGGGGACGGGCTAACTGAAATTTTGGGGTGGGCCAACCTAAATTTGGGGGCGGGAGAATTTGAAATTTGGGCGGTGGTAAAAAAAAAGAATGCGGAAGCATTGACATCAGTAATTTCTGCCACAATTTTTGGGACATACGAATATTTCTTTTATGAAAAAATACAATATTGACAGTTCGTAGCGTTCAATAATTCCTTTGCAGCATCTAAAATACAATGACATCGGCAATGCAGTTATTAGTCATGTATTTGATCCCTCGACAAAGTCTAGAAGGAGGAGGCCGCGCTGCAACCTAAGCCCCCCCCCCCCCCCTCCCCCCGAACAAAATTTCGGGCTACGCCCCTGTTTTCAGGTAATTATATTTGTACATTTTAGCCTCCCGTTTATTTTCATCCATGTTCCTGAGTCTTTCTTCAAAACTAATTTTGCTCTGCGCTTCTCTAACTTCTAAAAGATGCCCAACCCATATCACCCTGGACTGCCTCATTAGTAGTTTTACCATGGGCTCCCAAAGCCAACCGGCCTGCCGATCTTTGGTTAACTTCCACCCCAACAATATATCATTATTTTAAACAAAGAATGACATTTGCGACCGTTAGTGCTGGCACCATCACTCCTTTCCAGATTCCACGCACCACCTCGTATTTCTTGTGGCCCCACAGTGCTCCATGTTTGATTATTGCTGCATTCCGCTTCCCATTTATTTTCAGATTATCTTGGTGCGTGCTTGTGTAAGACTTTCCTTCGTTTATGTACAAGCGGAGGTATTTATATTACTTAACTATGAGTTTTGTCTGAAATGCCAATGTCTTGCCGCTGTTTAATGAGAGGCCCACTGCATTACACATTCGAAATGATGATATTGGTGCGTGCCTAATTGTTTACGTAGCCATTTTATTTTGGCGCGCAACCATTCACATTATTTTGCTGCCTTAATTCACCCTCCTCCGTAGAATTACATGAAAAAGCGCCATATTTATTCCTTCTAAAACAATCCCATTTTGAGTAAATAAAATTGCTGGCTTGTCCGTGTATTTCTTTTTTTTTTCATTATCTCAATACGTGCAACACGTCTTGCGCGTGTTGTGGTGCATGTGTAAAGTTTACTCCCATCGTGCCATTAATTTCCGACTATTCTCCATTACTTGCATTTCGCAGTTTCTTTCCGTTTTCATGCGTCGGCCACTTTTCTCACAAAATTTCTGCAATAAATTGTCTGCTATTTTCGCGTTATTGGCTGTCCAGCAAGGTGATTGATTTTGACTGACCCTGACACATTTATTTACGATACTCCTTTTGATGTGATTATTAGAAGTACAGTATCACAAACGATCAAGTTCTACGTCCTCATTAACAGTTGTCATGATTGTTGCGCAAAGTTACAGCTTGAAACATAACGAATGTGAATTTAGATAAGACTAACATAAAGTTAAACAACACCCTTGTGCGCTCGTCGTCACAACGTATAAACAGAGGCGCCAAGCGCCTGCATGAAATCACTCGATGTATGCAACGTTACTGTTCACAAAAAAAAAAATAATTATAAAAGAAAAAAAAATGAACAAAAAAATGGCCTCCGAGATTCGGCGGCATGCGGCGGCCATCTTGGAGGTTGGTGCTTTTCGCCGAGTCTGCTAGGTGCGCTGGGAGCCGAAGTCGGCCGCAGGGGTCTACGGAAGTGTCCACTCGTTACGTTTTACTCGATGGTACCGACTACTGATAGCAGTCGGCACTCAATGTCAACGCCGATGACAGCGCGGCAACGCTTCTCATCGACAGCGCTGCTGCGACGCGAACTGGTTCGTATGGCGGCGCAAGGCGCATTGATGACGCAATGATAAGTACTGCAGGTGGCGGTGCTAGGTGTCCTGATGACCTTCCGATTATTAGAAGCCGTTACGCTCTTTAGCGCTTCGAACCATTATGAACCGTGACCACGGTGTAAGATATATACTCTTTAGGTGGGGACACTTCTCGGCTTGCTTGCTAGACGCGATCGACAAGATAAAGTAGCAAGGGCGCCCGTCTATCGGGGCGGTGACGGCAGCGGATACCTATCGGCGGAACGACGCAACTTCAGTTAGAACGCAGGCGAGAGCGTGCGCCGACAAGGAAGGCGCGCATGCCCTCTCCCCGGTGACCTACTTTCGTGCGTCACTCAATCATTTCGAATTTCCCGCGAACAGCCGGTTGCTATAACAACGGGAGATTAAACCAATAAAAAGCTTTCTGTGTTGAAGTTGCGTCGTACTGCCGATAGGTATGCGCTGCCGTCGCCGGGCCGATCGGCGCGCGCCTTTGCTACTTTATCTGGTCGATCGAGTCTGGCGAGTGTCCTCACCTAAAGAGTATATATCTTACACCGTGACCGTGACCAAACGTACTCCGGCGGTGGCCGCGTATGGCATGGCCGCGCGGACCGTATCTTGAAAGCGATCTGCAATGCCGACAAAGATTACCGACTGCTGATAGCAGTCGGCACTTTCTGTGAGCGCCGATGACAGCGCTGTGGCGACCCGAACTAGTGCAGACGGAGGCGCAAGGTGCGTTGATGGCACACTGCAAAGTACTGCAGGTGGCGGTGCCAGGTGTCCTGATGACGTTCCGATTATTATAAGCGGTTATCGCTCTTCATTGCTTTGTGCATCTGCGTCGAATTATTATGAGCCGTGACCAAACGTACTCCGGCGGTGGCTGCGTACGGCATGGCCGCGCGGACCGTATCTTGAAAGCGATCTGTGATGCCGACAGAGACTGCCGACTGCTGCTAGCATCGCGTGCTGTGACCTGGCTAAAGCCCCTATATATAAAGTAGCCTCACGCTTTGAAGAATGCCGCCGCCTCCTCGCACACCCTGTCCGAGGCCGACGCCGCGTCGGTATTGGCCTAATGGCATCACGTGGACCGTCGCGCCGCCGGGCGCTGGCTGCGTTTGTTTACGATCACGCTCCATCGCCATTTTCTCCCGAGAAGCGTCTACCGACTGGCGAGGAGCACAACGATAGCGGCGAACACAGTCGGCGATCGTCGAATCTGATCAGCGGCGAAATATAAACAAGTCCACGTGTTTCAAGCGGTGTAGGCGGCGCAACGGTCGAAAAAGGAGCGCGAAAGAGAGGAGAAACGAGGAGGAGGGAAGGCGGAGGAGGAGAGTGTCGCTACTTTTTATATATAGGGGCTTTAGATCTGGCTGCTTCGGGTTGAAGCGAGACGTGCGGGCCCTATCTCGAAAGCGATCTGCGAAAGAGGCAAAGTGCGGCACGTGCTGAGAGCAACATGAGCCCCGTGTTCTCATGGCTTCGTTGACGTTGATTGAAGTGAGAGGCAGCATGATGGTGAATTCGCTCGCTGTTGCGGGCGCTATCTTGAAATCGATCGTCTTACTGGACGGGTGGACGGACGGTTTCTCTCTTATGGAAGTCCTGAGGCTCGACTCTTTCAAGCCGAGGCGGGCCGCACCCACGGTGGCACTGTTAGGCCCAGTCCTTCAGCGACATGGTGGGCCCTCTGGACAGCCCGTAGCTGATCTTGAAACGATGAACTCTGTAGCATCTTGTTCCAATGGAGCCATTCTTCTTCAAGGTTGGTGAGAGTCGCAGGGCATCCCGCGAGCATGTGTCTGATCCCAATGATGCCATTTCGGGCTTGACAATCTTTCTTGATCTCCCTTTCTGGATAAATTTTATCAAGGTGGTACGGCGTGGGATAAGTTCCTGTTTGCAATAGTCGCAGTGAAACTGCCTGAGCCCTGTTCAGCTTTCAATGTGGCAATGGAAATTGTCTGTGTCCTAGATAGTAGTGTTTAGTAATCTTGTTATAGGTTAATAAATTATCTCTCGGTTGGGACTGTCACAACATGCAAGTCCTCGTGCCAAGTCATGAGTAACCTCGTCGAGGCTAACCCGGGTCTCGTCCACTTCTCCCATATATGCTGGAAACCATTTGGATTTCAGTTCTCAGTCATAGTGTTTTCAATAAATTTAGCTGCAACCCCGGCCACGTGGCCTTTATCAAAACCCTTTATAGCAGCTTTGGAATCGCCGTAAATGAAAGTCCATTTTTTGTTCCTGATGGCTAGAGCAATTGCCACTTACTCCGCCATCATGGAATCCTTGTACCTTCTTGTATGGAATCATGTACCTTCATGGAATCCTTGTACATCTTGTACCTTCCCTTGAATGTTTGCTACTACGGCAGTATACGCTTCTCTTCCCTGTCACGCAGGCAGCATCTACGATAGCCGCCTGTTGATCCTGCTGTTTCATCTCCCGCGAGAGTGCTTTAGCTCTTGCCTTTCTCCTTTTGATATTGTGCTCTGGATGCATGTTTCTAGGGAAGGGGGTGGTTCTAATCATATCCCTAATACACCAACAAGTTATTCTCCGACTCTATTGGATCTCCCCATACTCTGCTGGAGTACCAAGAACCATATCGCATTTTGTGTCATGGTTTTGGTTGTGCGGACATTGACTTTTATCAAATAAAAATGTTAATCGTCAATCGTTGTCGAACGAACTCATGTAGTTCCCGTACAAATGCTTTATAAGCATCTACGAGCACGAGGGACCTGTGGTGACTGAGTGCCTTTTTTTTACAGCGAAGCTGTTAAGGGCTAGGTTCAAGGAGATCGTATCCGCGTGTAGAAAAACCACGTGACCTAGCGGGAGAGGAGAGGAAAAGAAGAGCTCGACGGGGGGAAAGGGGTTTAAGTGGCCCCTTTCCCGCTGGGAGAATGCTGTGAGTGGGTGCATATGAAAAGGAGAACGGAGAGGGGGGGTTGACGTAAGTCACTCCGTCGAATACTCTCATTGGAGGGGGAGAGCATCAGGCGTGCCAACCAATGGCGATGTACGAGAGAAGTAGGTCAACGGAGGAGTGGGTGTGAGAGGAGTTCGCGTTAGCGTTGTTCGTACATACGGAGCTTTGGTGAAGGACTCTTGTCTGGGAACGTCGGAGAAAAGCGTGCGGAACACGCTAGGAACGCCGTCGCCCGTGGACGCCGACGCGTCCCATCCCTCGCAAGTAGCACCGTTCACAGCTTCGCTGTTCGGCCATCTTAACGGAGTGGAAGGGGCGGCGAATTTTGCAATCGACCTCCAGGGTGTTTTCCGGAAGGTGCATCGCCCACACGATTGAACAGGATGTTTCATGCGAGAAAGGGGTGGACCTTGTGTTTATGAATGTTATTTTTTCTGCTCGGCTCTCTCTCGCTCAGCACAAGACTCGGCGTAAGAGGGAAAAAAATAATTTTCTTCAGAAAAAAAAAAGAACGAAAATGTCTTGCAGTTCGGTGAGGTCGGCGAAATTTATTCTGAACGAAAAAAAAACTAACAAACGAAAATAATATGGATATGGAAAGCGACAGGATGCGAATAGCAGAAGATACTCAGCTCCCTGCAGACGGCACAAAGACGAGCGTTCCAGACGACATCGTTCCAGCGTTCTCGTCTCGGTGGTGACGTCTGCGTCAGGGACGCGTGCGAACTTGACCCGGGATATGCAGATGCGAGACCGCCCCAGCAAAGCGAAACGCATTACAGAGCGTACGCGGGGCTACACCCGCTGACGGATCTGGCCTGACGGAATAAATTTGAAACGAAGAACAAACAAGTGCAGAAACACATGAAACGCGGTCGCCGCCAACGCTAAGTTTACTTACGCGTGATGCTGCGTGGCGTCTTGTAATGAGAAGTTGGGATGGTGTGTGAGGTTACAGGGTGTAGGTTACGCATAAATGTGTAATACTCCGGCGTCTGTTACGGCCCAGCGCTCTTCAGAGCGTGGTTCTTGCAAGGGCGCGCCGTACGCACTGCAGAGAGACGAGGTTGCGTATATACCCGACCTTTTGTTGTTGATTCGGCGATGTGTGTTTACCGTAGCGCTCAGGGGATATTATGAGGCATGAGACGACCTGGCGTGTCCTTAGGATAAACGTGGCGGAGTATAATGGGACGTGTATCGCAGCTCGCTGCAATCGCATTGCGTGTTTTAGGACTATTAGCGAGACAGTTATACGGGCGGTGCAAATGCGCTAATGCTGATTCACACTACACCAACACGGAGAACGATTTTTGTCTGCCGACTGATGATGCGAGCTGTTTACAGGACGGAAAACGCTGTGCCCAACGGTTTAAAGGAAGGAAAATGCTGTCGCCAATAGTCGGCAGACCAAAATCGGTGCCGCGTCGGCCTAGTGTGAATCAGCCGTTGCTGTCTTCGTGAGGAGTGTGCATCGACAACGAAGCAAGTCGTATGCGATATCGGTTGCGTTGGTTTTGCAGATGGGGCAGCAGATGGAATGGTTGGTTTCGAAGTTTGGATTATAGCGCCTTCAAAAGGGGAAACAGACGAAAACGGAATTACACCCCGGGGTGTAATTCTAAACATCGTCAAATTGCTCAACGTTGTCAAATGTGCCACTTTGTCTGCTCAGATTGGCTCGTTAGGTGACGGCACCCTTTATGATTGGCTGAAAACGTTAACATTGCAGAATTTGACTATCCAGAATAGCACGACAGGTAGCGCTTCGACGAGACCGGCTCATTGACTTATAAGGGTTCTAGAATGCTATAGCTGCATTTCTCCACGCGCTTGCGCATGTTTGTGGACACGATAATAAGGATCAATGGATGCCTAAAACTCGCTCGCTTTTAAAAGAGCAGTAGCTGTTCTGCGGCTACAAACATATCGGGGAATTCCGCTTGGAATCCGCTAGAAAGCGGAAAAAAGAAGAAAAAAGAGAAAGAAATGAGTGAATACGAAACTCGGCTCCGGCTGGATTGCTGGCGCGCCCCGCGAACTATCGAGAAGTGACGCCGTCTGCTCCCGTCCAGGAATCGTCTGCTCGCAGGGCACCCCAATGCAGGCGACGGGCGAAGGAACTGGATTTCGAAAAGGAAATCGGCATGGGCGCTCGCTCACCCCATACCCGGAGGAATCCGGAGGTACCACGGTCGTGCCGCCCTCGCCTCGGCAATTCCCTCCCGATCTGATCGCTTCCTGCTTATGCGAGTGGCATGGTTGATCTTGTTGTGCACTTGCACATATATATTTTTGTTTTCGTTTCCGTCTTCGTCGCGTCGCCGATATGACCTCTCCTGGAGGGCGTATATACGTTTTGCTGCTCTCTGCTCGATGCATCGCATCGTCGTCTGCATCCGCGCGAACGAGGCAGACGATATCCCGCTGCGCGTTGCCCGGCAACGGCCTCTCGAACAAACAGACGAAAAGAGGAGACTTTGGTCAGCTTCTTCAATAACCCAAGATCCGCGCTATCGTAACATCTGCGCTGTCATGCTTACTTTGTAATACCGTCGTTGTCATGTCGTCTTGGTCGTGCCGCCGTCGTCTTGCCCGCTTCTTCATCAGGTGGTCGTCATACCGTTGTCGTCATACCGTTGTCGTCATCTCGTTGTCTTCATTTCATCATCGCCACGTGGTCATTATGCCATCATAATAATTTAAGAATCGACATCTCATTGTCGTCGTCGTTATTGGCCTTTGTCGTTCGACCAAGAAGACGTTCCTTCTTCGTCATTTCATTGTCATTGCGTCGGTGTCGTACATTCTTTGTCATGCCTCCATGCAGATACCTTGGCATACCTTGGCATACCTTGGCATACGAGTGCCGTAGAAAATTGCGGCGATATCGGAGCATGTGGCATATAGCCGAAGCAACAAAACTCATTTTTGTGCAGATACAAGGCATTAATTACACTTTTCGTGTCATGCCTTGGACAGATTTTGCCGGGGTACTCGCCAAAGAGTGCTTGCGCGTTAAAGTAGTTCCTACACCCCTTCGCTCCGCGGCAGGAAAATGTTCGCTCGTTTCGCAGCTGATGGCGGGAAGAAAACCGCGTTAGGAGTAAGCAGATACTCCCACTGGCTCTTGCGCCGGCAGGGTGATCGATAAGCAATTTTATTAACCCTTAAGGGCACATACAACAATCGCATGTATCTATCAGGGGCTTACGATGACTACGAGATGACGTGTTAGCTACAACACCCAATTTTTCCGCCGATCGCTGTTAGAATTCGTGTTTCTTTCAGTACTAGGTACTTGCCATCTCACATATCCTGCCTTGGTTTCCTAACCGTGTTTAGTCATTTTTCCTTCAGCTATCACTAAGATTTTGCACAACTTTTATGCGAACGAAACTATAATCAACACCTTCGGAGGCTACGTGTGACTTTTATTCTAATTTATTGAAGACAAGCTCCGCGCTGATAGAAAGTGACGTTCTGTACTTTCAATTCCACACCGCAGTTCGGAAAGAAGTGGCAAAATAAAAAAAAAATCACAGCATATCCACGGGGTGAATGATGATGAGTGGGCGAAGCTCCGGAGGGAATCATCGGATCTCCCGCTTAAGGGGACGCTAGCACAAACGCGTTAGAAACGTGCAGTACTCTCTAGTAAGGGGGAGCGACCACAGCGTCTTACGCAGCCATTTACACATGCCGGAACGTGCACCGCGTTTGCCGACGCCATCACATGACTGCTGAGAGAGTATACCCCCCGTATTCATAAACGCTCCTCGACTTGAACTTGACTTGCCACCGCTTTGGGCAGCGCGTTCGAAACGCGTTGAAGGTAAGGTGGAGAGGCCACAGCGTCTTACACCAGCTTCTTACACGGGCCGTAACGCGCTAGCACAAACGCGTTAGAAACGCGCTAGAAACGCGGCCTTTCGTTAATGTTGGGTATTTATTGCCATCGTGGTGCGTGTGTCTATGTGCGCTTCGTGGCGTAGTGGGCTAACGCCGCGCGCTCGGAAGCGAGGGGTCCCTGGTTCGATTCCGCGCTACGGACACAACTTCGGAATTTTTTTTCTCATTTTTCTCAGACTGGTTACACACTACTACTACGACGACGGGGACGGAACGGGTGCCGCTATAAGGAGCTTCGCTCCTAAATATCGGTGCTCGAATGACACATTGAGTAGGGAGCCTACAGCGTTGCATGTAGGCTCTCTACCGTTGAGCGAAATGCAGCTCCACTTACGTGAAACCTGTGGAGGTGCGAAGCATGAAGTGATGCACCGCTAATGGGCTCATACTACCTTAATCAATGGTTCATAACCCCGTAAACGCGGCCTCCCGATTACGACGACAGACGACAAGTGAAATTGTACGGAATGATGAGCGGCAATGCAGCCAGCTGTGGAAGACGACGACGACGAACGCGCGAGCAGTGGCACGAGCGCGTGCCGAGCGCGAGCACGAGCCTCTTGCTTACCGCGACGACGACGACGACTACGACAGGAGACGCCGACATCCCGAGCGCATAAGGTGCTTCGAACGCGAGCCGCTTGCTTACCGTGACTACGACGACGACTACGACAGGAGACGCCGACATCCCGAGCGCATAATTGTGCTTCGAGCGCGAGCACGAGCCGCTTGCTTACCGTGACTACGACGACGACTACGACAGGAGACGCCGACATCCCGAGCGCATAAGGTGCCTCGAGCGCGAGCACGAGCCGTTTGCTTACCGCGACTACGACGACGACGACGATTACGACAGGAGACGCCGTAAGGTGCTTCGCACCTAAAAATCTCATAATTAGCGCTGCAAGTGTTAAATAAAGGTGACTTCAGGAATATGGTATGTCGCTACATTGCTCGATCGCTATTTGCATTACAGCCGACAGTCGTCGTGAGATGAGTTCTGCCGTAAGTTTGTTGTTTAGTCATCATATACCAGCAGCGGAACTCGCCACTGCTAGAGGGAATATACGAGACACTGATTGCTACTAAAGCTAAGTATCTACGAAGTGACGCTCTGTACCTTTGGTAGCCGAAGAAACTAACAAATGCATCCAAACGTTGACGTTTCGCCAATGTGTTACGTTACCACTTAGCCGTAAAAAAATGCAGAATGCTTCCAAGTCACTGCAGAATTGTCGGCAATGAACGGGCCGATCAGGCTGCCCGTACAGCTCATAATTAAAGTAACCAACGATCTATACCACTTTCTAGGACTGATGCTGCACGGAAGCTCCGCGTGCTTGCTCGCCAACGCACAAGGTCAGAATGGGATGAGTCGCACTTGAGGCATGCTCGCTTATACTCTCTGGACTGTTGGGACTCGGGGTAGTGTTTAGGGCGGTGATCCTTCAGCCAAAGGGATGAGTACGTCCGGGAGTAAGAGCGATAGAAGAAGGGGTTTATTCTACATATTTACAGTGGTTCCAAATATGGAAGCCCACTCCATGGGAGAGCACTTAGAATGTCTCAGCTCACTACATGTCTGCGTAGATATCAGAACACGTCAGGACACACCACTGCACTCAAGATGTCTCCTTATAAAACATTCGCCTTCCCTAGTTGACCCGACTAGGGAATCAGATGACCTTGATGCGGCCAATCAGAGGGGTCGTATTGTTCACTGAACTCCGCCTCTAATGTTGCACCTTCGAAGCAAGGACGAGGCAATTCGGAAACAGGGGGTTCACAGTCCTTCCACGAAAGTCGGTGACTTAGTTTAATGCCCTCCGATGGACATCTTGCCAGGGTCGGGAGAATGGCCTTCGCGCTAATCCCCGCTCCTAACGAAAGGTGGCGGTTGTGGTCGGTCGCTTCTAAGTGAGCTTCTTTGTCCTCGCGTCACTGCCAGTGTCGGGCCGCGTCGCCAGGTAGGCGGCCGCTGATGAAGGGGGTGGCATCGGGGAAAGCACCAAAAGGATGCGCAATGCCGAGTTGGGGAGCTTGTTTGCACGTCTCGTCGATGTCGGGCACTGTCGCCGTCTGGGCGACGCTGATGAAAGGGTCTGCCTCGATGGGAAACAATCAAAGAATGCGCGCGGCCGATTCGGGATGCAACAGGACCCAACCCTAAGCCTTCGAGTACCATCAAGGCGTCGCCTAGGAGACGCAACCCTTTTGTTCCGATTATGGTTGAGCGTTGCGTTTCCCAACGCATATGCGTTCCGCATAGGAATGGCCGACAGCGCAGCCTGTGACCACTGCGGCAATGAAGAATCGATTGGACATATTTTGTGCGACTGCCCACATTACAGTGCGCAGAGACAATCGATTAACAACGCGTTCTAGCAATTGGACGACCGGCCTCTGTCGGAAGAAGGAATTCTCCACCACAGACTGGACTTAACGTCACAAAAGAAGGCCGTGCAGGCGCTTCTGCGATTCTTGCGAGCCCCCGGCTTATCTGAACGACTGTGATTAGAACGCTCTTCCGGCGTGTGCGTTTTTTTCTCTCACTCTCTCTCTCTCTCTGTCCTTTTTCTAACCCCTATTTCCCTACCCCGGTGCAGGGTAGCAAACCGGATTGTAACACCTGGTTAACCTCCCTGCCTTCCTCACCATCTCACTCTCTCTCTTGGAAGAGCGCTACTCTTTCCAACCCCTATATCCCCCACCCAAGTTTAGGGTAGCAAACCGGGAACTCGCTTCTGGTTAACATCCCCGCCTTTCCTCTCTCGCTCTATCTCTCTCGGAAGAGCGCTGATGAAGGGGGTGGCATCGGGGAAAGCACCCAAAGGATGCGCAATGCCGAGTTGGGGAGCTTGTTTGCACGTCTCGTCGATGTCGGGCACTGTCGCCGTCTGGGCGACGCTGATGAAAGGGTCTGCCTCGATGGGAAACAATCAAAGAACAGCGTGGAACAGTAAGGACAACACACTGCCGCAGATGTGTTGCCTTTTTTCCCCCGTCCTCTAGCGCTCTTCAAAAAGTTTAGAAAAAAATTCAGTGAAGCAAGCGTATTAAAGCCCGCCTATGATTTACGGCGCAATATTGTTTTGTCATCTGGATTACCTGACGAGGCGGACAACATATTTACGAGAATTTGCACTCTTATGGTTAGCTAGTTGACAAAGTCTCATTTAAATAAATTTTATATGATTTACATTATAGAAGGAATATCTCCGAATTGCGAAACTGAAGTTGCGTGTTACTGAAGTCTCATCCATTAAGCAGAAGTCTTGTGCGTGCTTAGCATACGTTTCCAGAAGTACGTGCTCAAATTCTGTGACAAAAAGCATTGCAGTTCCAGTTACCTCCGATCACCACAGCGCAAAAACTATCACATTGACAGTGTCTGTCGATGTCTGGAAGGAAGGATGAAAGCGGCGAGTGCCGGCAGTAGTGCAAAACGTATCGTTGTCACTTCAGGTATATTTCCAGCCTGTACCATAAACGCATCACAGTTTTCGGAAAACCGGAACATCGAGAATGTCGACGGCATCACCATAGGGAGCCTACACGCAAGCGCTGTACATCACCAGCGCTAGTAGAGCCATCTCGCGAGGCCTTTTTCTGCCGCAACGCTTGAAAAACGTTTCTGTGGCGTCATTGATCTCGCTCCTGAAGGAAAAAAATAGACAAATCATACACTGTACGGATTAAAGATTGTTGCCGCCATCGCCTCTGCGCCAGAACATATATAGGCAGAAAATAGTCCTTGGAATTAGTATAGTTTTTTTTAAGCTTATCTTTTACTCTTGAGTTGATGTAAGCGTCACAACATGGCGCCGCAATTTATGCCACAAGCTTGTAGCTCCTGTAGTATTAAAGAATATGGCATTGTGTTTTCACGCTACGACGAATTTTTAGAATCTCCCTGTGTTAACGCTGACAACACCACGTATTATCAGTGTTAGTAACCGAACGGCTAATTTGCTGAATGTAGCAAGTTCTTTGTCACAGCGACAAACTTGCTTTTTTGAATTCCTTATCACCTTCTAGTAGCTTAGATACCGAGTAAATTGTTCTGGTTAAAATTGCTTAAGCGATCGATATTGCCTAAGTTAATGCTCTGCTCCCATTTTATTTCCACCAGGATAGGCTCCTTAATATTTAGCCATTTTTAAACGCATACCGAACACATTATCAATGATTGCATCAAAGCTGCTTTTCGAGCCAAAGGAAAGCTTTGAAATCTGATACCGTTTTAGGACATCGCGGGTTGTCTTGCTTTTCCACATGGCGACTTTTGATTCGTCATCGCAGGAGGCGTAATTTAAACCTAAAGTAAAAAAAAAGACACTAAGGAAGGCGACGAGGAACAATTAAAACATAAACAGACAATTCCAAGCCGGTCATTATTGTTGTCATCATCTTCAATTAGCGCCTGATTCTTTTAAATGCGGTGTTGTGGAGTGCGTCCCGACGACTATGTCAAAAACGAAAAAAAAAGAAGGAAAGTCCAACAATGCGGGCTGGTTTGCGTATATGCGTGTCGCTTCGCGTATATGCATATTGCTTCGCGTATATGCATGTTGCTTCGCGTATATGCATATTGCTTCGCGCATATGCATGTTGCTTTGCGTATATGCATGTTGCTTCGCGTATATGCATGTTGCTTCGCGTATATGCATGTTGCTTCGCGTATATGCATGTTGCTTCGCGTATATGCATGTTGCTTCGCGTATATGCATGTTGCTTCGCGTATATGCATGTTGCTTCGCGTATATGCATATTGCTTCGCGCATATGCATGTTGCTTCGCGCATATGCATGTTGATTCGCGTATATGCATGTTGCTTCGCGTATATGCATGTTGCTTCACGTATATGCATGTTGCTTCGCGTATATGCATGTTGCTTCGCGTATAGTTGCCTATTTGTTTGCCGTATATACATTCATTCCAAAACATTTCGTGTAGCGCGATGTTCACCGCCACCGCGGGTCAATTACTGCATTTTATCTATCGGCAAAATCACTTATCTTGGCCTTCCGTCTTTGTGGACCCACTTTCTCTGGGATGATTCTTCTTCTTCTTTTTTTTCTTTGTTTGAATAAACAATGGAAGCGACGTCCTGGCCGGCACGGGACCCGGCTCTGATTGTTTGCACGCACTTTTATATAGAAACGGCTCGGCGAGGGTTGTCGTCGCTTCGTCTCGAAGCTATGCGGCTACGCTGACGTCAGCGCCGATTCGAGACAAAGCTGCACGCGCGCCTTTAACGACGAGCCGCCGAGGAGAATAGCTGCATTCGAAGAAGGGGGGCCCGGAGTGATGTTTCGCCGCGATGGACGATTGCTTGCGGACAGTCGCTTATACAATGCTGTCCCGCCGCCGCGTTTCGAAAAGAAAACCGCTAACGCCTCGTGTATATATGGCGGAAGCGGCGTGCGCAAATATAGCGGTGACGTCATCTGTGGTCTTTGTTTTGTTGCTGTTCGTCCTACCGCCCGGCCTTTCATGATTTTATGCGGTTTGTCCAACGTGTGTGTAAGACCCGCCGTGATGAACGACGTCTCCGAGCGTTGTTCTTCGGTTTTTGACGCATCACTCCATTCTGTGGAGTTTGACTGCGGTCTTTTTTTTTTTTTTTTTTTGCTTCGTTGTGTAGCAATGGTAATAAAAATACGACGGGTCGCGGATGCCGGGTATATACTGAGAGTGTGCTTGCAGTCTCTTTCCTCGCACGAGTTTGCGGACGCCGATAGAAGTGAACGCGTTGCGTAGTCGAAGACCTTTTGCGTGGTCCGTAAATAACGGTGACGGCACGCCATCGACGTCTTTTCTTCCTCTTCTTCTTTATTTAAATAGGAACTCATATCTTTCTTTTTGATGGTATTTATTTCACACATGAATGACTTCTGCGAGAAACCAACAGATGAACGAGTTAAGAAGTTTCTTCCAGTTCCACGGCGACGAAGATACACAGAGGGCCGTATAGTTCCTCTTCGTTTTCGAAACGCGCTGCTAAGGTTGCGGCCAATCTTCACACGAAACACTAAAATGTTTGTCAAGAGTAAGCAGCTCACCGATAGAGAATAGCAATCTGGACGAAATTAGATTTGTTCGCTTAGATATTTCAGTTGGACGATCATTGGAATAAAATGAGGTTGCTGATGAAATTATTTTTTCGGCATTTCGATCCAACATGTGTGTTTTCCGCAGGTTGTGCATTCCAACGAGTAGAAACATGTCAAAGGGTACATCTTCACAACTGCGTGGCACCAGACGTATCTCGGAATGAGGATTTAAGTCAAAGTCTTTGTCACGCATTCATTGAAGCACACCCCAAAATAAAATAGCATCCCTGCAGTCTATGAAACAATGTTCGATTGCTTCAGGTACATCACACAAGCGACAATTAACGGACGTCACGAAAGTGTCTCTTGAACGTATTCAAGTCTTACAGGCAAGGTTACAGAATGTAATTTAAAAAAGAAAGTTTTTGTAGTTGGAGGCAGATGGCATTTTACGCACACGATCGAGCTAGTATATCCTGTCCTGGCAGGCCAAAGTATTTTGCGCGGTAAAGTGGTGGCGGGAACAACATAGGCATTTAATATCTGTAAAAGTTTTTTTTTTCGTGATACACAGTACAAATATTCAGTCCAAATCCTCACTGTTAAAAAACGAACCGAGAAGTACACTTCACGCATAACACTCTGAAGGGCATGGTCGCAAAGAAAAGTTTGACGAAACCACTAGGTTAGGTGAAACTTTCCTTAGTTGGGGAAAGTTTTACAGTGCGAGTACTATAGGGCAAGAACTGTCGCGAAAAAAGAAGCAGCGAGATACCAGTTGCCACACATACAGATGTACTAAGCCCAGCCCACCTGCCTCTAACCGGCCTGAAATGATGATCTCAACTCATAGATTCACTACTTGAAGACCATATGAAAGTCGCAAAGATTCCTGCCCTTCTTGCAGATAGGCTACGTGCATGGCTAGCTAGAAAGATAAACAGGAAGATAAGATTCAACGTTTCGCAAATTTCCTAACACTCGTTAATTAACTTTTGAATTACCAACTTTAACATGTTGTACTTGTGAAATTAAAGCTGAGAAGAAATGCTAGTACTAGCACCATTTCCGATATAACTTTCCTCAAAATCTGCTAAAAACTGGCTCTGGGTTCCAATTAGGATCGTTTAGAGTGATTAGGGGCGCGTTTTTTGGGAAACTGTTAACTGCAACGGCAATGTATTTCGTAGCACATTTTAAGGTCGCATATCCCGAAAGTGGTGCCAGTTTTCGGATTTCCACTCTGCTCTGCTCCAATTTCGACATCACAGTTGTGTCCTACTGTTAGTAACTGAAAAGTTCCATCTTAGGTAAATAGCGAAATTATTGTAGACCCCCCCCCCCCCCTTTTTTTTTTTTGCTGCTAATGTCCGCCGAGCCACGTCCTACCTGGAAAATATGGTAGTGACCTAGCTATATCAATTTGTTTTTAAAGAAAGTATCCCGCATAAAAAGAAGCACCTGGTATATCGTCGCAGCAGTTCTAGATTCCATTGCGCTGTTTTTTTTCTTTGACGCCTTGAAGCTTTCTATTATGGAAAGTCTCCACAATTTTTTGCTATGAGCTGTCGCGGTCATCAGCGTCTTCATACTCGATTGTTATTACAATAACATTAAAGAACAAGCATGTGCGGAGCCGTTACGCCCGAAGGAGGAAACTGCAGTCCTCGCTCGGAAGTCTTATGAGGCCATGGACGGCGTTAGTCCTTGCGTACATAGACGTTAGCGTTGGGTAAGTTAATGCAGTGAGCGCCGGTGCTGAGACGTGATTCACGCATCAATGAATCAGCCTTAACAACGTGAACGCAGCTACAAATGTGGCGGCAGAAAGCAGGAACGTCGAAACATGCGTGTTCAAAGATCTTTTGTGGACACCTTGTTCGCGCACCGGGGCTTTGTGAAAAAAATTTCTTCAATGATATCTCGGCCCATACACAGTTTTGGAAAGAACTTCGGCCGTTAACTATCGCGTCGCTCCTGTCAGCTCAGCTATTGAGCGCCGCCGTCGCACGGCAGACATCATTCCCGTCTCTCGCCTGAAACCATACATTCGCTGCTCATACCCTGTCTAACTGCTGACCGCTTTCGTGAAGTGTGTGTGTGTGTGTGTGTGGGGGGGGGGGGGGGGGGTTAGTGTGAAGGCTATTTGTGCGTACCGTCGTCGTCATTTGTACATACGACTCATCATCTTTCGCGTGGTGCAATTGGCTTTGTGTCGGGCGGCGTGCTCTGCAATTCACCGTCACTTCAGCATACGCTATAGAGGATGAAGGTGAAAGCCTGCGCGCTCACGAGACATTAAATTACTTGACATTCTCATTCGCATGCGTTGTTGCTTCCTATTACTTGTTTTCTCCCATTAAAGGTCGTGGGTTCAAGTGCCTTAATTAACTATGTCTAAATTAGCTGTACTTTAATTAACTTCGCCTTAATTAACACCGAAGGTCGTGGGTTCGAGTGCCTTAATTAACTTTGCCTTAACACCAAACGACGCCGGTTCGACCATCAATGGTGGCACCATCAATTTTGGTACCATCAATTTTGGTGCCATTCAATTTTCCAGATGGTCAAATTTCCGACCCTTGAGCCATCTAAGGCTTTTAATAAATTGGTGGTTGAAGTGCACAAATATCTCTATCTGAAAAGCATGGACACGGAATGGAGGAAGAGATCAAGACAGTTTACAACAAAGTAAAGGGCAATTGGAAGTGTAAATAGAGACCCAGGAATCGTCAGAAAGAGTGAAACAGAGACAGCAAATTGGATGCAAAGAATGTAAACAAAAAAGTCTCAGTTTCGCCCGAAAGGCGAAGCATCAATTGTGATAGCAAATTAGTAGAGCTATACGAAGTAAGGATAGTAGTTTTATCGGCTGCATAAGCTTGGACACATTCGCTTACTAACTGAATTAACAACCCTAGTGTCAGCGCGCACGAGCAAACATGAATAGATCACGCTCGATGACCGCAGACAGCCACTGTCAAAACGCTGGTGTGAGCAAGCGCGTGGCAGCGAGCGAAGGTTCGTGTGGTCTATCGCGTCAAAAGAAACTGAGCGGCGAAAGCACAGCGCATACAAAGGTAACGGAGCCGCGCAAAGGACAAGTACGCAGTCGCTGGCTTACTCCCGCGCTGCCTTCCCGCTTTCCTCCTTTCGCGTGGGAGATTGAGTCACCAGTTCCCCTTAAGCCCAGTCGCAAGATACGCATTTGGTGCAGCAGCTCAACGTCGCCTCCCCTCGCTCCCTCTCATTCCCCCCCCCCCCCCCCATGGCCTTTGGCACGACGAAAGACGTCACGTTTGCTCTCCGCCGTGCGTTCGCCCTCCGGTGAAAGCGCGCGTCCGTAGGGCGATTTCACTCGCACATACAGCATACGGCGCGCGGCAACAATTTTATCGCGCTTGGACTTTATACGAAACCTCATGGCGACGACGACGCCGACGGCAGAAATCAACTTGGAGTGTCCATATAATTGCTATCGCAATAAAAAGTCCATGGAGATTTACAAGAATGGGAAGAAAGAAATTCGAACGGAAAATCTGTATGATAACACAAATGGCAGTGCCTTGCTATTTGAGGTTAGAGCTGGTTGCCCGAGCACAAAAACATATCGGAGCGAATATTCGCAACATGATGAGACATGTGTATGCTGCAGCAAAGTGGCGTGGCCCACTCGGTACATCCTAATGGAATGCTGAAGGTATTCACCCAGTTAGACCCAGAGGTAACATACACGTTCCAGGAGCGCTTGGATTTAAAGTGGAAGGAAGCATCAACCCGTTAGCAGTCGACAAAAGCAACATTATGTTTAGAGTATTGGTGAAAAAAAAAGAGCAGGAAAGAGATTGATACGACCGAATCCACTACAAGCGTATGTAGTGGTACAAGTTACAAGAGAAGTTTTGAAGAAGAAAAAAAAAATAAGGAGATGTATACAGAAATGGAAGAATGAAAAACATATATAGCATGCCGGAATAAATAAAGCAGGCTAGGTGACAATTTGTCACCGCCCCGTTTCAAAGGGGATGCCGATAAATTATCACCATCATCACTACCCGTATAATTGTTATCGCTCTGAGAGAGATTTGTTTTATAATTGTTATCTCTCTAACGTTATCGCTATGAGAGAGAGAGAGAGAGAGAGAAACGAGAAGGAAAGGTAGGGAGGTTAACCAAGGACGTGCCCGGCTGGCTACCCTACGCTTGGGGAGGGTTAAAGGGGAAGAATAGATAAGGAGCGACAAGAAAAATAATAAAGGGTCAGTCAGTCGCAGAGGAAGGTCCACAATCACAAGCGCTCATACAGTCCACTTGCCTTCAAGAAGTGCAGAAGAGCTTTTGTGGCCTTTCGCATGCAAGAATGCATACGCCGTGGTTGCAGGATCTTTTACTGTGAGAGCAATGTGTTACCTAATAGGCTGAGTTGAGCTTGTAGAGTACGTCGTTGAGCGTCAAAGGATGGGCAGTGACACAGAAGGTGCTCTAGAGTCTCATCGCACCCGCCTAAATTGCACGCCGCACTGTTAGCCATTCTTATTAGGAATGAATAGGAATTTGTAAATGCGACGCCCAACCACACGCGACACAGTAAAGTTGTTTCGCGACGGGAGAGTCCAGGTGGCAGGCGAAGTCGCAAGTTAGGGGTCGAGAGAGTGCAAGCGTGAGTTGCTGAAACCCGGTGAATTGCCATCGTAGAAGTGTGATGTGGCGAGCAAGTGATTGAAGTTGCTGCGCAGCATCCGTTCTTGAGAGTGGTTTTTACTAATTGTGAAAGACACTCGTTCAACTGCCAATCCCCTTAGATCTAAAATGGGAAAAATGCGAGAAGCGTATCATGTGAAGACTCCGAGAACGCAAGGTGAAAGTTTAATGTGTGAGGAATGCTTATGTATATCGTAGTGATAACTGCGCTTCCACTGAACTTTGCTAAGTTGTTTTCGAATTCTTGAAATAAAGTTCGATGCATGTTTCCAAATGTAGTTCATGGCTTTTAAAAAAAAAACGTATATTTATTCGCAGTTTGGACTGTTTGTTCTAAGAAAGTTTACAGAGAAGCCGTGTGTCACTGTTGGTGCTACAAATGAGAGTGTCCTACATTAGAATACGTGTAAGACCGGCTCCATCTACGCAAATTATCAGCCGGGATAGGTTATGGATAGAAAACCGAGTCGCGATTATTGTGGTTTTGTCTATGCATTCATTCACCTTTGGTAATGTCCAAAGAGACTGTTCGTATAGCAATCATTTGTTGAAAATAAGCTTTTGCTAAACACATTCAACATGTTTATAAAGCGACAATTCGATTATGTGTAACTGCCTGTGTCTATTGGTCTAAATACAAATAGGTTATTGTTGTTGGAATAAGTTGAAGGAAAGAAAACCAAGTCGAAATTGTTATGGACTTTATAAGCGGCAACAGAATTTTCGAAAATTGCCTGTGGCAAATAGCACAATTGTAACCCTTGATATAAATTACTCGATGAAGCGGCCATTACTTCTACGAGAAATCTAAATCTTTAATTGAAATATTTACATAGTTACGATAATTAACCTTTTAATTAATTATTTTACTGCACATATTTCAATCCGCGAATTGGAGCTAGTGAGATTGCAAGGAATATCGACTTGGAACGAATTCTGACGATTCCACTGGCTTCGAGTACGCGCCGTCAAAGTTGCGGTAAAAATGCAATGTTGTTCTACTTACTGATTTAAGAAAACGGCTGTTTTATACATTAAAGCACAAAATTAACTTGTTAAATTGTTATTGCTCTGAAGTTACTGCTATCTTATGAAGTTTTTACTAATTGTGAAAGACACTCGTTCAACTGACAGTCAAAATGGTAAGACTCCGAGGTGAAGACTCCGAGAACACAAGGTGAAAGTTTAATATGTGGGGTATGCTAACGTATTTCGTAGTGATTACTAGGCTTCGACCGAACTTTGGTAAGTTGTTTTCGAATATTTGAAATAAAGTTCGATGCATATTTCGAAATGTAGTTCATGGCTTTTAAAAAAACGTGATATATTCGCAGTTAAGACGGCTTGTCATACGGAGGTTTACAGAGAAGCCTTGTGCCACTGTTGATGCTAAAAATGAGATTCGTACAATGGAATGCACGGAAGATCGGCTCGAAGTACAGTGCACGTGTCCGCGAGGCTAAGCCAAATGTGAAGCGGCACTAATTTATTGTAGGAATAGGTCCTTGTCGTGTAGAAGGAAAGTCGAGTCGCACTCATTAAAGTGAAAGCCTTATATGCCTCATCGTCCAGTCGACGTTCAATGTTCGTGAGCGAAAACGCGTCAACGACTCGAAAGAACAAACACTATACCATCAATGGCTCATACTCCGGTCTTAAGCACTCATACCCCCGTAAGCAAGCAAGATGGATGACAAAACGAATTAACTGGATGACTAAGCGAATTAAGTGGATGACTAAGTTAATTAAGAGGATGAATAAGCGAGCTGAGAGTGTGCATAAGTGAATTAAGAGGGTGAGAAAGCAGGATGACTAAGCGAACTAGACTAATCGAATTAAGAGGATGAGTAAGCAAAGAGGAAGCCTAAGCGAATTAAGTGGACCACTAAACGAATTAGAGTAATCGAACTAAGAGGCAGAGTCAGCGAATTAAGAGGATTACTCAGCGAATTCAGATGGATGTCTAAGCGAAGTAGATTAAGGGAATTAAGGGCGATGACTAAGCGAATGAAGATGATGAGTAAGCGGATTAAGAGGGATGTCTAAGCGAAGTAGACTAAGCGAATTAAGGGAGCTGTGCACGCCATGTAAAGGGGTCATCTCTTTAATGCATCGGCACTTGGGCTTTCGCTTCCAAGTCGTCTTAGAGATAACATGAGAGACCCTGTGAATTTTTGTGGTTTTGTCTTTGAATTCACGTAATGTCCAAATAGACTTTTACTAAAGCATTTGTTGGAAATCATATTTTGCTAAATACATTCAACATGTTAATAATGTGACAATTCGATTATGTGTAACTGCGTGTTTCTATTGGTCTAAGTAGTAATCAGTTAGTGAGATCGTGTGGACTCAGAATTGGTGTAAGAACGTGCCCTGTATATTGTGTCCGTCTTTTGCATTGCGGGAACGCTGACGTGAATAGTGGATAGGAGCCAACCGAGGAGAAAGAGAAGAGGATGGACGCGCGAGCAGTGGCGCGATGAACGCGCGAGCTGCGGCTGGGCGCCCTTGGGCGCGGCCGCAGCTTGCGCCACGCGGAGGGCCTGCGCGGTCGGGTTGGTTCGGGATTATTTTCTCCGCCACGGACGCCGACGCCACATTTTCTGCGACACGGGGCCCTTAACGCTATCGCGTTAAAATGCACTGTTGTTGCACCTACTTCTTTAAGAAAAATGACTGTTTTGTACATTGGTGCGCAAAAGTAACTTAACGCCAATTCATTTCGGCATACACCTTGAAAATTAAAAACTGAAAACTGGTAGAGTCCCGACAATTGGTTTCAAGTGAATGTTACTTGCGAACTGATCAGCTGCAATTCGTAGATTAAAATATGTGCCGTAAAATAAATAGTTAAAATGCTTATCAGCGTAATTATGTAAATCGTTCGATTAGTCACTTTGATTTCTCGTAGAACTAATGGCCGCCTCATCGTGTAATTTAAGTCAAGGGTTAAAATTGTGCTAGGTGCCACAGACAAAAAAAAAAAAAAGGTGATTCGACAAAAAAAAACAAAAACCAACAAACAAACAAACAAAAAAAAAAACACCCTGTACGTTATCATCCTGGTGTTACGGTGCCGTCGTCGCGACTCGCAATGTTCATATCATCTTTTGTTGGAAAAGCTTTTTTAGCGAGACAATGGATAATAAACTAAAGTGATGACGATAGTAAAATAATGGCATGACGAGAGTGTGATGATGAAGCTGGGATGACGACGATGAAACGACCTCATGATCCATGATCGCGGCCACCTAGTGGATAGGTAGGTAGATAGATGGATAGATTGATAAGATAGATGAATGGATGGATGGATGGATAGATAGATAGATGGATAGATAGATAGATAGATGGATAGAGAGACATATAGGATGAAAACGGCTGAAGTAGGCAAATAATGGCAATTGCATTAATAGATATATTACTACGTTTATGGCTGCTGCTGCCGATGTGTTCGCACCAGCTAAATAGGCAGAGCACAGTAGTCGTGACAATAGTACTATGTGACTTGCACTTTGCATCCCGAGATGGCGCGATCAGCGCTGCTGCGTGCATGTGCGTCTCCGGTTTTCGGTTATTCTGTCAAGTGTTATACGCTTACGAACGGTTTAAAGCTAGATCTTCAGCTGGCACGCATGATGCGTTACCCTTCGCGGAATACCGGGTTTCCGCAAGCATGAACGATGGTAGCCGACGTCCCGTGGCGCATAGGAACACGTTAGATAACAAGAGCTCTAAAGAGTTTTATAAACATTTTAGAAAAGCACTCGGTGGAAGGAAATTGAAAAAAATAAAATGATGGAATGTTGACGGTTACATCGCTGCCTACCCTTTATTGCAGCAGATTAAAAAAAAAAAAAAAAAAACCGCTTAACCTTGCACTCTGCGGCGCAACGCTTGAAACAGCGAAGCTGGGCGATCATAGCCCAGCATTTCCCGGAAGTGCGCGCGAACTTTTCATCTTATTACTCATGATGATGGTAATTTTTTTTGCGCGTTTCGGACTTACGGTCGTCATTGCGCGTTGCATAGCGCAGCTTGCAACACCGACACCGCGTTCCAATGCCGACACCGCGTTCCAGGAGACCCGCTGCCTGAAAGCGTCTCTCTCTTTCTCTCGCTCTCATAGCGCGCAAAACCTCTTTATCCTCCTTTCTCCCCCACTTACCCCTTCCCGTTGGCGCTGAGCCGTGCTCCCTCAAGGGCTGCAGAAGATAACGTCAACATTTCCCCTTTCCACATGAACCACTTACTATCTCGCAGAGCATGGACGTGCGAACTCGCCAGCTATGGACGCTGACGACGACGCTCGCACGCCATCATATGGTTCGCATAAATGTGTGTTCTGCAAGCGTGGTTGTATACGCTAGTGGTTACGACGCTCGCTTTGGGACCGCGGGTACGCGGGCTCGAATCCCGCCTCGGCAAGAAAGTTTATTTTATTTTCTTTCTTGGTAGTTTCGTGATACGCACCACAAACTACGGCTGCCTTAAACAGCTTCGCCTTTAATAGCACGATTAGTTACTGCAAGATTAATTCTGCGTATTCTCTGTTTAAATTCCGTGCACCGAAGGATGGCGCCACCAAAGTGGCTGCCCGTGTCTCCGGTATTCCGTAAACTGCAATACGTTCACGGACAACCTAAAACTCCTTCTTTTCTACCGATACAGAGGGGCTACAACCCCTGTTCTCTCCGTAAACAAATGCGTAGTGTGCAGTGTTCCAACTGAACCGACGGACGGCGTGGTAGGCAATGGCAGGTGGTGAAGGAGGAAACCTTTACGGAACATAGCAGATGGAGAGAGAAGGCAGGGTGTGCAAGGGGGAGGGAGGGGGGGGGTGTAGCTGTCGCAAGAACAGCGGGTAGGAAAATCACCGCCAGGCTGGAAGAGCAAATTAAGGTCACATGGGCCCCGCCATAGCGGCGGCAAACGCACGCGCCGTAGAGCCACGAAAGCGCCGTTTCGTGGGTCTAATATACGGCGACGATGTTCGCTATAAACGCGGTGTCAGTGAAGCGACGTGGGCCCGACGAGCGGATGCCGGAGGTACGCACCGCAGAAAGAACAACGAACCCCTCCAACTCTTCGCCTTGGCGCATGCGTTTCTTGCGCGCTCATTTGTCTTCACGCCGTGACCTTCTTTATTACTTCCACTATGCGTCGCTTTGTCGCACCGTCGTTTTTGTTGCAGTGTCGTAAAATCGATTGCACGAAGCTGGTGAGTGTGTTCCAGACAGGCTACGCTGTAGGTTTAGAAGAGAGAAAAAAAAAATCAATTTTTCGATTCGCGCGCATCAACAATTACAGGTACTGATGTCTTTTTCCCGGAACAATAACAAATTGTAACAATTTACTTCCTGACATATCCTTAACACAAAATGTTCTTGCATCTATCGAATCAGTTATTTTTGCATAGTGTGTGCCGGTGTGGTCGTTGCTTGCCTTTGCTAGTTTTTTTTTTATGGAAAGTTTTTCTTTTCTTTTCTCTGACATGGTATTGTTCTTTCAACGCTTTCTTGGGTGTTCTTGTGTAGCTTAGTCCTGGTGTTGTGTATTTAATATTTCGTATACATAATCTTCATGCGCTAAACACTTCTTGAAATTGTACCCACTCCTTCTAGTGCAGGCAATTATTGTATTACCGGCGCCTCCACGAACAACAATTTGCTCCATCCCTATGTTCAAAGGATGATGACGTCAGCCGATATGAAAACCATTCCGGCGATACAAACGTGCACCTTTAGCAAAGCCGTTTAAGTAGTCAACGTAGAAAAAAAAAAAACTAACGAGACGCCCAATTCTACAGTTGCTGCGATTATACACGTGTCAATAAATCATATCAATCCAATCATATTTGGAGCAAAGGTGGGTAGATTATATTAATGCCATTAGCTTTCTTTGGGAACTTCGCCGGCCAGTTAGCGGTATGTTCGCGCCTAATCTTTCTACCGCCAACTTGGGTCACTTGGTAGTCTATGACGAAATGGGTAGAGCAAAGAGATGCTGTGCTAAGTGAACGGGGTTCAAAAGCAACCGTCGGGCAATTTTGGGTCGTTGGGTATGTGGCACTCTTTATGTGGCACTCTTCAATGTCCCTTGGATCCTTGCACCATGGTCGTACACGTCGATGACCCCAAAAAGCCACAAAAGCTTTGTTGCAGTACCTCTTGTCGACAGGTCTTGGCGACCGTGTGTAGATTCGGCGTGAATCTTCACATATGCGCGAAACTGTGCTCTCTTTTCATCCCTATACACCCTTCCCCCAGTGCAGGGTATCGAACCGGATGTGGGTCTGGTTAACCTCAGTGCCTTTCCTGTCTCTTATTCATCTCTCTCCATCTCTTCAATGAGCCTCTTTCACGCCATGCAGAATGGGTCACTGAGTAAGCGTACGCGCCGCTTTTCATAATAATCATAATATTAAACATGCCATTAACAATCGCGCAACAATCATAAAATAGATTGCTAATCGCACTAATGTAGCCAATCATCTCTGAAGGATGGATGCACCGCCATTTTTTCTAGTTGAGTTTAAGAGGAAGAAAAGCTGTTCGGCACACCTTGCAATGCGCACAAAAGGTTGTCGGCGATCTATAGGCATAAAAAAATTAGCCGCATATCTGCTTGCTTCGCTGCAAATGACGTCGAAATCTTCTGCCGCACCTGATACGTAACACCCTCTCTTCTCCCCCTGCCACCCCTCGCGCTCTTCCCCTCCCCCCCCACTCCTCCCACGATGGATGCAATGGGGAGTTTGCTGAATTCAAGTTTCCCGCATTCGCCCTGCTCTCGCGCCATCTGTTGGGCTTAAAGCCGGCTACAGAGCCGCGGCTTCAGTCGGCTTGTTTTTAACGCGTAGCGTCTCTTCGACACCATTTCTAACGCGTTCATTTTTAATTTACTAACGTAAGAACCAGCCATATGTGTATTATTAATTAAATGAACGCTGCGGATCACGGTTATGTGCATATATTTTGCCTCAAATAGGCCTGATGTTTCCTTTGCGCTGTATAATGTTCACGTGTATGACCCCTTGCCACCAGTGCTAGTAGCTTGGTTGGTTTTGGCCGGGCGGTTGAATCGAGTGACAAAGTTTTTCGCGTTTAGGTAGCCCAAGAAAGACTTTAATAAAAGAAGTCGAAGTACGGTATCGCGCCCCGCTCGCCGAATGGTACGGGTGCGCGGGAAAGCATGCAAGGGTGAGCCGAGAAATAATGCCGCGTGATGCGCGGTCTTCCCGCGCCCTGTGTTGGAGGTCATGTGATCCAGCGCGCACCATCGGCTCCATGGGGGAATAGAGCGCACGTCTTCTCTAGCCAGGCCGTGGCTGCACATGGCTGTCCGCGCAGCCGACCGCATACGGGGCCCTCGCGCCTTATCTTGGAGATAATCTGCAGCTGGTGCAAACGCAAAGGGCGAGCCGAGATGGCTGATGGCTGCATGCGTGATGTGTTCCCGCATATCTAGAGTTTGAAGTACGATGACGTCGGGTTTCCGAGAGCAGCTGAAGCGAGAGGCAGCACGAAGCGTTCGCTCCCCACTGCCAGCACTCTTCATCCCAAGAGAATTGGGAAAGGGTGACCTCCTGCGCGCGCGTGAACATGCACCATGCTTGTTAACTTAATTAGTAAGCGGACGTTTGCTGCAAACTTGTACGGGCGATACAACTATGAATATTACTTCGTGTAGTTGTCTAACACTTTGCGATCGCTATCAATGCTTCGCCTTTCCTGCGAAACTGCAATTTCTTGTGTGCCTAGGCCTCAAGATTGTCACGTCACGCGCCCTCCTAAACTTTGTTCCTCCATGCGTTTACATCACCGTTACTCCTTGAAATGTTATGTGCACATAGACAAGCTAAAGCTCTTCACGCTCTCTTCTAATTTGCCTATAGCTTGCACTCCTAAGAGCTACTACGTAATCGCACGGCACCGTAGCGGCGGACGGCACGGACGAAGAGCCGTTTCAAATAAAATTTAGAGCAAAGCTGTTAGCCTCTCGTTGGTTGGCGTTTTATTGCGATAGCAATTATATGGACACTCCAGTCGCATTTTTTGCCGTCGCCGTCGTCGTGATGTTCCGTATAAAGTCGAACGGCGATAAAATCGTCGCCGTGCGACGTGCGTTGTGTGTGCGAGTGAAAGCGTGCGAGGGTGAGCCGGCAATCGCAGCGATGAAGGCGGCCGGAAGCGCACGGTCTTCGTTCACTTGGCGCTGAGCCGTGCTCCCTCAAGGGCTGCAGAAGATAGCGTCAACCTTTCCTTTTCCATACGAACCACTTACTACTACTTCGTTCACAAGCGAGACACAGGGAGGAGGCGATGTAGACGGGAGGGGGGAGGGGTGGGGGGGGGGTTCTGCTAACGCGGCTGCTGCTCACGGAGCTACCTTGAAAGCGATATGCGACGCGACCGAAGTGTGCGCCCGCGGGTACCTCATCTTCAAAGCGATCTGCGATGGGCTAAAGTGCATTCGACGAGTGCTGGTAGCTTCGTATGCGCTGCGCTTTCGACGTTTAGTTCGCGTTGAAGGGAAAGCCAGAGCGAAGGTCAATTTGCTCGCTGCCTCTGGCGCGCTTTCTCACTCCAGCGTTTTAACAAGCTCCCGCGGTCATCGAGCGAGATGTGTTCATGTTTACCTGTGTGCGCGTGACCCCGTGCTTGTTTATTTAGTTAGTAAGCGGTAAGCGCATATTTACAACATTATACGGCCGATAAAACTACTATCCTTATTTCGTATAGCTGTCTACTAATTCGCTATCGTAATCGATGCTTCGCCTTTCGGTCGAAACTGCGACTTTTTCGTGTCCGCGTCCGTGGGCAAGAAATGTGGGCTCGGTCCCAGGTGGTGGTGCAATACCGGGCCGACTCGCGGCGGAGGTGGAGCAGGCTTCAAGCACGCGGCAAAGTGAAGCGAAAAGTGTATACGGTCTTTGGAATCACGCATGCAACATACAGAGCAGCCTTCCTTTCAACAGAAAACCGGCACAAAACAAACCTCCGAACCAAATATTTGACGACTAGCCCACGAGAAATTCATAAGGGCACTCTATGCCGCTTCTCGATGCGTGCGTCCGTGGCGTAATGGTTTCGATACCGCGCTTCTGTATTAGAAGGTCCTGTGTTCGAATCCTGCCGTCGAACAGTTTTAATAACGTGTATTTATTTATTACAGAGAGCTTCATAGAAAATGACGAGTTTAAAAACTCGCGAAGCCGGTTTTAAAGCCAGAAGGACAAAGTTTCCGTGTACTTCCCATAATTCTCATGCCGGCTTTACTGCTCCGATGCAGCTCCCGTAATCACTGCCGCTGCGATCATCCCTACAATTACTCAAAAGTAATAAAACATTTCATACGCCCATCAGCAGGTGTAGGTGTTTTGCAACAGCTTCGCTGGACATCCACTTACGCGGGACCGGGATTGTTGAGTCAATTTTTCATTCATTCATTCCGTATCTTGAGTCTTGGTGTGGCGGAGGCGTCGCCCCACCGTGGCAGCGCGCGCGTTGCATGCATCGAATTAGAGTTCGGTGTGGGTGACTTATTTTTTGTTTCTGTCAACAATTTTGACAAAGGATCCGCTTTTGACGACGCGACAACGACTGCTGCGGGGCATGGTATTTAGCAGGTGCGGACGCGTACGTCTAGGTCGGGCGTTGAGGGCGTGTTTCGGCGTGCGGCACGTCATCGGGCGCGTGCTTGCTTTAACCCCTAGTGGCGTGCTCTTCGCACGCCCGATGACCCGAGAGGCGGCTCACCGCGGTGATGGCGTGCCGCCCGTCGCGACAAGGTGCTGACATGTTTATTATTTTTTTTTGCGGATACTTACTTTCTCGCGCCTCTTTCGTCATGTAGGTCGCCACATGTATGCAAGAGCAACGCGGAGATGCTTCAAGTAGACCAAAAAAAGAAAGAGAGACAAATTTGTGGTACTCTTGGGCTATCTTCGCCCTGAGAAGCATGTTGGCCAGCGCGCTGCAGCACGCCAAAGTGATATCGGTGGTTCTGGTGGATTGAAGCCAATCGGCAAACGTTCGGATACACGTTCTCGCGATGAATCGATCTGGTGGGTGTCGCCGCATTGTCGATGCGAAGCCGCAGCCGAAACGTTAGAAGTTCGTATTTTCTCCCTTTAAACGTATTACCGCATACGCGGCGCACAGGAGAGACGTATATGCACGTGCTCCGGCTAATTGTGCCACGGCGATGCCCATCAATCCGGCCACGATCATCGGTATGATGTGTGTTTTCCACATCGTAGCACTGGGTGCGCGGAGGTTGTAGGTTGGGCAAATGATCTATTCGTCCGCTTTCATTTCCATTTTTCTTCATTATTGTCTACATTTCAATATCAACCTCAGCTAGTTTCCCCGAGGCTTTCCTTATATATTCCTCGAAGAGGCAGGGCGTGTGTCGATTGAGGTCCTGAACAGCACTTTGCAATGTGGTGAACGCCGTTTAAATCATGCATCCGGGACCTCAGCGAGGTGCGACCGGAGGGCAACGCATTTCTCTCGTATTATTTACCGCCGAATCGCCACTGACAGTTCTTGATCGCGCGTTCAAGTTGCAGTGCTCCAGCATTTCGCGTGAGGCTGGATGGAGGAAACGCCGATTCTGCGCGTTCTCTATCGCCGAGCGAAGTGGGGCGCTGTATGAGTGTGGGGGACGTGACGGCGGCGCCGCGAGGGCCTCCTGCAGTGTCCGTAGAGTTGCGATCGCGACAACATTTCTCGCGCTGACGGCTGCCAAACGCGTACGAACGTGAGACAGAGAGATCGGGATACGAATACACGATCGTTCCACAGCGCTGTTGCGGATAACTTCCAGCCTATAAGTCCTGGTTCCGCACTTGTCACGTGAGATCATTTCTGCCGTGCGCTAAACAATATATTCAAAACAATCTATGCCGAACAATGAGTCGCTTATACCCCTCCAGCATTGCTCAATAAATTCGCAAACATAGATCTGTATATTTGTCAAAGTTGCTCCCCCCCCCCCCCCTCACACACACAGAAAAAAAAAAAACAGTGCGAGATTACCTTTTTGTCAATTACGTTGTAGTTATGTATATATTTGTTGTATTTATTCTACTAATTTTAGGTTGCGTTTCCTCGCATATTGTAAAATGCCTATGCTCCCATTTGAATTAATAATCAGTACATGCGCGTAAAAGCAGTCATTTGTATAAAACGCGCTTGTAACTCCTGCTGCCATGTAAAGGGGCAGCCGCCCCGGCACGCTGGTGATCGCAGTAGCCTTTTGTAGCTATTCATTCCTTGCATATTTTGTTCAAGGAGAATACATTTCAAATAAATTTAATTCAATTTCACGCGGACTTCAACAACGAAGTCAGATTTGGCCCCAGAGATAAAGCTTACTCTTAGGTTCAGTGCATATAGGGGTGTTCAGTGTCTGTGCAGTTACTAAAACCTTTACTTCAAATCTTTTACCAGTTTGAGCTTCTTAGCTATACGGAGCCGACGTTAGTACAACGAATCTAATTACAGATGGACATTATGCCTTCGGTCAATCATTTCAAAATGCCGGTAACAACAGCACGAACAGATGAAGTACTGTCGGCTTATGCGAGCGCGTTCTGTATTCACAAGTTGCATATACGCGAGATATATCTCTGCGTCTGAGGCTAGCGTCATAGTCTTTCTTTCGCAGTGTAAGCATTAACGTGCACAAACAACTCTCGCAATTACTTACTATAGCTGGCGCCGGCTTTCTCTTTGACAAAACTAACGACCCTTCGGTCCACTGTCATAATCATATAGAGATAAGACTACTCTAATGCTGCAGGCGGTGTGCGTTACGTATGAATATCGACGCAGGAATGGCTGTTGTTTTTATCCTGCAACCAATTTTGCTTGTATACGTCCTTCTTCTGTTAGGATACTGAATTGTTTGATTATTGCAATTTTGTGGCGCCAAGACTATATCTGTGTGCTAGAATCGTTTCACATTGCGTAAAGAATTAAAAACTATTTGCTGGCTTCTTGAACGTATCTGCTGTGGAATTACCCGGCGCCCATTTTGTTATATTTGTTTAGAACATCATAAACATATACACGATACGTTTATCTCGGTCAATTACCCACAGGGTACCCTGATCATGAGAAGGAAGTAACATAAGAATAAAAATGGGTTGGAGTGCATACGGCAGGCATCATCAAATTCTGACTTGAAACTTACCACTGTCGTTGAAAAGAAAAGTGTGCATTCATTGCATCTACTACCGGTGCTTACATATGGGGCAGAAACTTGGAGGTTCACAAAGAAGGCCAAGAAGTAACAAATAAGTCGAGAACGAGTGAAGGAGCGCGCAAAAAACGATGGAACGAAAAATTTTAGGCTTAACGTTAAGAGACAAGAAGATAGCGCTGTGGATCAGAGAGCAGACGGCGATGGCCGGTATTCTAGCAGACATTCACAGAAAGAGATGGAGCTGGGCAGGCCATTTAATGCGTAGGGTAGAAAATCGGTGGACCATTACAGTTACAGAGTGGGTGCCGAGATGAGGCAATTAATTGCAGTCGAGGACGGCAGAAAATTAGGTGGGATGATGAAATTAGGAAATTTTCATGCGCAAGTTTGAATGAGGTAGCGCAAGACAGGGGTAATTAGAGATCGCAGGGAGAGGCCTTCGTCCTGCAGTGGACTTAAATATAGGCTGCTGCTGGTGCTGATGATGATGATGATGATGATGAGGAGGAGGAGGATACATATATCATTCTGTTTATTGAAAATTGTGAGCATAACTGTATATATATATACCCCCTTTTTATTTTATCGTTAACGGAATTTTGAAAAATCCCTGTGGCATGTAATAAAATTCTGCTTCCTGAGATAGGGTGCTCTCAGAGACGTGCATTATTTGCGCCAGCAATCAAGACGAATATCTCATTAACGAAGTTTGGCTAATTACCTTTTAAACAAATTACTTTATTGCAATTTACGAATTATAGCCGGTGGCTTCGAATGTCATATCCACTTTGAACGAATTATGAGGATGATACCACTTTCGAGTTATCCGTTCCCAAAATTTGCGACGAAATGCGTTGGAGTTTAAGTAACTTTTGAGCTTCATTGCATAAAAAGGCGTTTTGTTAAAAAAAAAGTTAGTGAAACAGGGGCACTGTATTTTTACCGCAAGTTTTACAGCGCTTATCTCAGAACTGGTGCTGGTTTCCAAATTCGTTCCAAGTGGATGTGCCTTGTGAAACTACTGGCTTCAATTCATGCATTGCAATATGGACCCAAAGTAATTAGTTAAAAGTTTTATATTAGCGAATTTTTAATAATAAATTTAAATTTTTATTTCCATTGTAAGTTTTGTCCACCTCTTCGAGTTAGCTGAATGAGTAAATTCGGGCTATATGCAACATGTGTTTAAAATTCTGTTAACGTCAAAAAAAAAAAATGAAAAGAAAGAAAGACACCCGGTATATATAATATGCGTCTCTCTCTCTCTCTCTCTCTCTCTCTCTCTCTCTGTGTGTGTGGTGTTTCTATATTTTACTGCATACTTTGTCGCTGCTCGCGTTTTTTTATGCTTTTTTTGTTGGTTTCTTTGTGACTTCGAGACTTCTTTTTATAAAAACCTATGTGTATGCAACAGCTGTACCTCTCGGTGGAATGTACCCATTTTTATGTCCGTATTTATGCATTAAGGTATTTTTTTTATACTGTTCAGTTCAACACTCTTCTTGTATTAGGCTGCAGGTGTTATGCAGGAAAGTAGTTTCATGCCCCCTTCTACGTGCCTCTGAGGATGCTTTAATGTTTCGAAATAAACGAATATGTGAAGAGCGTTAGACAGGTGCATGCGAGACGCGAAAAAGCTGATAGACGAATTGCAAATTCAGGGCGAGAGGAGAGACTTCCATTACATTCCATGAGCCTTTTTTATTATTTTTGTGGCAGCAATTGCACGTTGATGATACCGGGAGCAGTTAATTAGATGTACGGCTGCAAAGCTTTCAGTGTCACCGATACGCCAATTGTTGCCATAAAAAATAATAAAAAAAAGGCGTAAAGCGTTGTAATGGAAATCTCTTCTCTGGCCCTGAACAAAACCTGGCCCTTTTGTATTATTTTTTGTATTATTTTTATGACAGCAATTGGTCGTGTCGGTGATACTGGGAGCAGTTAATTAGATGTGCGGCTGTAAAGATTTCTGTATCAACCGACATGCCAATTGCTGCCATAAAAATAGTAAATAAAAGGGTCATGTGTTGTAACGGAAGTCTCTTCTCTGGCCCTGAACAAAA